>NW_019520219.1:49630-145520 GCF_002814215.2 Seriola lalandi dorsalis
CCTCTCCACTGCATTATCTCGCATCTTTATCATCCAGTCTGAAAAGACCTAGCACTGCTTGGCCCCCTGGGAACAGGAGCAGAGCTCTCACCAGCTAAAGGCACAAATGCACTGTGGCTTATGCAGTCCAGTGGAGTCCACTAAGTGCTTTCTCTATCTGAAAGATATGGAAAAGACCCAGCCAGACATGCTGTCTCATCCTTGTCACTGATGATATGGTGAAATGGAGAAAGACACGGGTCGAATTCACCTATCAGGCACTGGACTGTGGGTACACGTTTCTCATGACTGATGCACTTTGTCAGGACAAGATGAAGTGACCATTATAATGCAGTATGAGTTATAAAGAGCCTGTTTGAGAAAAAAGAAGGATGTCAAAATGCGGTGTCACTGTTTTGGTACAGCATGCACTTAGTTGTTTTCATCTATGCCAGAAAGCAGGGGAGGGCTATTAGACACACCATCTGCTAAAAACAAACTCGACTGTGGGGTTTTCACAGCACATCAGACCAGGTCATGATGTAGAAATCTGCTTCTTGAAACCTTCACAGGATGATGGGAAACTTTTGAAAATAAAGAGGCTCTACTGCACTGTGCTGTCTGTGATTTGAGACTAAGGTTCTGCCCTGTGGTAATTTAATACAGCTGAAATCAGCATTATCGGGGTCCTGTGGGTAGATCCCTGTTGTGAACAAGATTTAGGACAGGCACCGATCAATTACTTAGAAAGGCAATTCTAGACATCTTGAGGAGATTCTGTTTCACTGTTCCTACTGCTCAAAGCCCAAACTTCTTTTCTCGTCTTAAAAAGTTCATAAACATTTTATGATTATCCACCAGCAAAACAGAGAAGGATAGTGTGTTACAGAGGGGATTAATGAGAGTGAATGTGTTTGACAAAGATCAGAAAAGACTGTAACATGACTGGTCAATAGGAGAATGTCCACTCTGGAACTATAGATGTGATGAGATCTGCACTGTTCCCACTAAGAACATAGAGTGATTTGTTTCACTGGTATGGACACGGCTCAGCCAGACTCAAGGCAATAAGAGGCAGCTATTCTTTCCTCTTTTAGGAATCAAAACAAAGTCTGTGTGTGCGGGTTTGTCTGTGTGCACCTACACAAGTCTGAGCTTGTCTGGCACACTATTGTAGACCATGCGGTTTGTTTACTTTTCGAAAGAGTGCAGTAAAATACTAACTAGCCAGTTCATCATGTCACATACACTCTGCTTCAAGAGGATCATTTTTTAGCTTTCACAGATTATGTTTATTTTGCAATATCTTTTTTTTCCAATTGCAACACTTTTAGCTTTGGATTTTTAAGTTTTGCTTTTATTCCAAATTCAGTTTCACAACGGATTAGGCCAATTTATGTATTCAATAATGCTCTTGTACATAACAAAAGAAGATGTTTTCTTTTTATGTTTTGGACCAGCAGTCGCCAGCGAAATAAGAAAGGCCTGAGCAGCAAACAGAGGAAACTAGGCGGCAATTTTTTTTTTTTTCAAACATTATCTCATGAATTTTTCAGTGAATTCGTGAATGAAAGTGCAAGGCTCTAGTTTTGCTCGCCAAGCGAATAGTGAGCCCTGTTTCTTCAGGATTAAAAATAGCTGCATGAGCCGAGCTGTGCTGAGGAGAGTGACGGACTTAGAACTGAGGTCTGCATGATGTCCCCACAAAAACACAGCCTCCAATAATGTTAAAATATCATCACCAATGCCAACACAGGGATGCAGGAAATCCTACAAGATACATACTACCTCTTACTTCAGGACTAATAAAAATCTTTTGGTGAATTGTGTCTCTATTGACAAACTGTAGGATTAAGTTATTTTTTTATCCAGTCACTGGCTATGAACGCTACTGGGCTTAGGCCTGTAATCTATTTATCATCACTCCAACCCATCATATCAAATATGCAGGTATTTATTATAGAAATAGGCCTGCATGTGGGAGCTGCTCACAGGCCATTGAAAGTTCAGCAGGCTATTTGTTATTGCATGCTGCATCTCATCTGAACCATCCATCCCAATCTCATCAACCAGAGAACAGTGTAGACTAGTGGGAAAACAGTGGATAATATCTGATGTTTCGTCAAAGGCTAAACCTGTAAACCAAGTCCGAATGAATTCAGTTTGAAGATGTCTAACATTATTCCCTTTAGCGTGATTGTTGTGACAGCTTGTTCACTGTCATCCTACGGAAGTTACTCACTTGCATCTTTGTGTTTTCAAACCCAGAAGTTTGAACTCAACTGCCACACAGGTCGTCTGTCGTTACGCTAAATCTGTGACAAATGCACTCGGCTGCTTCTCTCAGGCTGTGTTTGCACCTAAATTAGTATGTAATTGTGTGGACTTGTTAATAGCTGGAATTAAACCTAATGTGATTGAAACACAATAAATTGGTCAATAATGAGACTTAACTGCGAAAAGCGCCCGCTTTACCTGTGGATGCAGTTTCCATAGCAACGGGAGGCCCTTTCCCGTAGTCCTGAAAAGGATGAAATTGTTGATCCAGGTCGTCCGCCGCCTCGTTGCCTCTCGGCTTTAATTCTTCACGTAGCTCGTCGAACCGGGTCGGTGTGTTCCCACACAGGCCGTTCCTCTCATAGTCATCCCCAAACCACTTCCCTTCCGAGCCTAGCTCCTCACCGGGCTGAGCAGACATGCTTTTTTGCTGTTGTCGGACAAAAGATATACTCGCTGCTAAGCTTTTTCTTCTCCTCCACTACCGTATACCGTATGCTGGACTGCGCAAGGATGGTTGACGGAGACAAACACACAACAATGCAGCTCCTGGCTGGCGTCTGTCAACTGAACCTAGGGTTTGTAGACGCCACAGATGAGGCGGTGTGGTCGGTCGGGGAGCAAGAGGAGAGGAGTGAGGTTGATTGTTTTAGTTCACTGCTCCGACGGTGACGTCATGGTGTCCGTTGGCACTTTATTTGGGGCAGAGTCAAATATGAAAGGCATTTTATCTTTTCAGCGTACAAATGAAGTCAAGTGCCTGACAGTGATGAAGTGAATGACAGCAACAGCTTGTTGTGGTGAAACAGGCTTCAGTGACTCTAAACACAGATAAGTCAGTAAAATTGGACGCATGGGCCAGGGGGGAGCATGATACAGACAGCGGAATTCCCAGGTCAATAATACGTAGTGAAGATGTTAAAAAAGTAGCTGTAACTTCTAATGTGTTGTGTTTGTGTGTGTTATTGTTGTTGTTTTTTTTTTAAAATTATTATTATAAACGCGTAACTATGAAATAAACAAAACCATTGTGTATTTCAGGATGTTGTGAAAATTTGTCCTGCAGTGCGGCGCCCTCACGTGGCATCTCAAAGTATGACCGCAAAAGTTTCAACATGGCTCCTTAGCAACCAGACTCTCTTGCCTGGACACAGACTGATGCCAAACATTGCTGAACTCAGATGGGCCAAAGAGTTTGTATTTTTGTTGCAGAAGTCCGCTGGTGTTGGTGTTGTTTGTCCTGGACAAATAGTGTTCGTTTTATCCGCTATGCAGGCTTGAATTTAACATATTAATTGAATTGAATACAGCCATTTAGCTAACAGTTCCAGTATCTGCGTCTTGCTAGGTAGTAGCATAACTTTAGCATGAATGTGTGGTAACATTTAGCTTAGCACAGTTTTGTATTTTTGCTAACTAAACGCAGTTATTAGTTACATATACCTCCCAGCGAGCTAATTGCCGTGGCTTTTTCAATATTTGTCCAAGACTATCAAAGGAATAAGGCAGACATTGTGCTCTGTAGTGGTAAATAAAGTGTTTCACCTAAGCTGCAGTATATTTCAGGACAAGCGATATGATTCACAGTGAGAAACAAAAGCACCGTAGTGACGAGGACGTGGTTAAAGAACTGGTGAGTATGAAACTGTTTTGGTTAAAATTATAAATTACATTCAGTTCAATATCCAGTTTTACAGCTGCCATTGACTACTTTAAATGCCTCAGTTGAACAGCTGAGAGTTTTCAGTGTATTCTTCCCCTTTCATTTCTTTTTTCATGATTATCCTGTACAACAACATTCCCAACAGTGCATGGTCAATGGAGTATCCTATGAAAAAATTGCACAAGAAGGAAGCAACATCAGCTCCCTAGAGATCTTCTTCTCTGGTTTTCCCCGCATGGTTGGCCTTTCTATCTTTTCAAGGCTCTGCCAGCTCACCATAGTTGGCCAGAATATAAAATACATTGAAGGTCTTGAGTGCTGTCCTCTGCTCTGGGAGCTCTGGGTTGTCCAGTGTCACCTGACAGTAAGTCTGTTATGTTGGTAAGATTTCTGATAGTAGACACTGCCACTGCTGATAACAGTAATGCCTTGAATGTTTATAGTCCACTAGGGGTTTATATTATGTATATTTTGCAACTTATTATTTTGCAATAGCTCTTAAGCCATATTGACTGTAACCACAATTCTCCCTTATGTGGCATTTAATTACATATCTTGCATGTATGTATCACCATATATGGATCACAACCCATAGTTTAAGAAAACAGTATCCTGTATAAGTGAATTGTACAGCATAAATCACATATGTTAAACAATAATTTTCCCCATCTTCTTTTTATTGTAGGGAATATCTGGACTGCAGAATTGTGTACAACTAGAGAAACTCTACCTTTATGATAATCAAATTTGTGAAATAAAGAATTTAGAATTGCAGGTCAATCTAGAAGTCCTGTGGCTCAACAATAACTGCATAAGTCATATACAGGTTTGGACTGTAAATTATGAATCTACATACAAAGAGCAGGTGACTAATTAAAGGACAAACCTCTAACATTAGTGGAGAAACAGGATGACAATGCCCCCAACCATAGGCAGGAAGGGTCACTGAATGGTTTTATGAGTATGAAAATGATGTGAATCATATGCTATGGCCTTTACAGTCACCAGATCTCAACTCAGTTGAACACCTGTGGGAGATTTTGCACTGATATTTTAGACAGTGCTCTCCATCACCATCATCAAAACACCAAATGAAGGAATATCTGTCGGAAGAATGGTGTCTAACCCTCCTGTAGAGATCAGAGAATCAATGCCAAGGAGCATTGAAGCTGTTCTGGCAGCATGTGGTGGCCTAACATCTTTTTAAAGAGACTTTATGTTGGTTTTTCCTTTAATTTGTCACCTCTATCTATCTATCTATCTATCTATCTATCTATCTATCTATCTATCTATCTATCTATCTATCTATCTATCCATCTATCTATCTATCTATTTGTATATCTATCTATCTGGATATTAATCACACAACACTCTACAATACGATGCGTTAACTTGTGCAATTCATTTCTGAATTTATTTATTTATTTATTGCATTAGCTCACTACAACTTGATTTTTACACAATTTTTCATCAGTATGATAAATTGAAATAGGTGTGCATGTTTTGTGAAAATACTCCTCTTTTGATCAGCTGTCTGTCATGTGTGGTTGCTGTTTTCTAAAGGGCTTGAACACGCTTCAAAACCTCAAAGAACTAAACCTTGCTGACAACATTATTGAAAAGATAGGTAGGTTTCTACTATCCTCTCTATTTTTCTGTGCAAAGTTTGATTGCGACACAGTGAGCTGTTTGAAAAAAAAAATCAAATCATTTTTAACTTCTTTTCAGGGCATAGCCTTGATCCTAATGTCAGCCTTCAGAATCTTAATCTGTCTGGGAACAAGATCAGCTCCTTTAAGGTAAGATTAAAAACAGAAATATGCTTTTGAAATTCCCTCTGTTAAATTTTCCTACTCACTTTGTAAAATCTTATTAAAATCCTTGGTCTCAAAAAAGGGCATTTCCAAATTCTTGTGAAATGTCGAGGTCTCGGCCAGTTCAGATTTTCAATCACACCTACAATGGACTGGCTGCACAAGGCCTTCTGTGAGCTATTGAGAAGCATAATTTCAATTTTTGTTATTGCAGATTCAGCGATATTCACACATGATTGCCTCTTTTAAAGAAATTAATCTTAACAAACAATGCTTTTGATATGCAGGTTCGCGTTAGTCAATTATACATTTTGGACATACTGTAGCTGACACAGTCATGCAGAGCGTTTAGAATGGGTCATTGTCTAGTCCAAGGTCATTCTGACAGGAAACACAAAAGGTTTTGTGGCTCTAAATTTGATTGGATTAACACCTCAGATCATGTTCCTGCAATCAGCCTTTTGTCCTACCCCGGTTGTCTTTAAGAAATGTAATTATTGTCATTCAACATACTGAGTGTCCAGTACATTGCAAAAACCGCGGAATCAAAGAGGAATGTTTTTCAGTTCTTCAGAGCCTTTGCTTCCTTTGCTCCAGGGCGACATTTCTTTTTAGTTGCTGTAAAGCATGTATGGAGGAAAAAAAAAGTCTAATATTTAGACTTCTTTTTCAGTGTGTACAGGGACTGTAGTTCCTTTAACACTATCCACCAATTACAACTTTTCTCAATTGCTTTGATGCAATTCACATATCAGAAACGTCATTCTAACGACTCTTAATGCAGTTCTCTAAACAGTTCATCATTTCCCCACACACATTAGCATTTTCCATTTTCCATTGTGTTTGTACAAACACTATAAACGTGACTCATATCACAATTGTGTCAATATCTGTCAAATTATTGCAATATGATTTTTATTTGCCCATTGTTCAGTTGTAAGAGAAGCACATATTCTCAACCTTGTATCACAGGTGCATGTCATAGATAGAGATGACAGACTGGATGCCTCTTGTGGGATTTCAGATTTTGCCCTGCAAAGTCATTTTTGATTTATACAGGTGTGTGTGTGTGTATATATATATATATATATATATATATATATATACCATCTCTTTCTAATTAATACAAATGCAACAGTTACTGGAGCATGTATGCTGCATATTGTAAAATAAATGTCTGTCAAATCTGCTGTTTGTTTAAAGAATATGAAAACAAACAAAACAAGCTAAAGCTAAAAAATTGACTAAATAGAATCTTTAAGGCCACAACTTGCTTGGGATGGACAGAAAACTTGCCCTCTTACTAGCGTGTGTGCTCTGTTGTTTTTGTAACAGGAGCTGACTCTGCTTGCCTGCTTACCCAATCTGAGAGTACTTGCACTGAAGGACCCCACATCAACCCCAAACCCAGTGTGTCTGCTGTGTAACTATGCCACACACGTTGTTTACCACATGCCAGGCCTCCAGCGACTTGACACCTATGACGTCTCAAGCAAGCAAGTCAAGGAAGCAGCTGAGGTATTGAGAAGACCACCAGGACTCTGTGTTATACTAACTGATCTCACCTGGGTCTCTAACGGGCTCTCCAGAAGATACCAAGTCTCTTGGTTTATTTAATCTGTTAAATGAGTACTGCAGTGAAATTGTTCTAATAATGATTTATGTCAGTTGCTAATGGTTTGCTTAAATCTCTAATATTTATTAAATGTCTCTTAGGTTGCTTCAGAAAAACATTTTACATCACAAATATTTTTTCTGAATTTGTTTGTGCCAGTGCACAGATTTTTTTCATATTTAAATCCAATACATACTTCTTAATAAATTGATAAATCAATGAAATGATTTACCTTTATATTACCTTACATTACATTGAGTGGAATTTAAGATGAGGTTCTATTGTTTAAACAATGCATGTCCATATAAAACATATATTATACAGTTATCACCTGTTGCAGCTCTACATTCTATGTGGCCTGTTGGATTTTTTTAGCCTGCAGTATGACTCTGTGCTTTTTGTTTTTTTAGTCCACTGTGATGAAGAAAATTATGTACTACAACATGCGTGTACGTACTGCTCAAAGGAACCTGGCAGAGACTCGGTTCAGTCTGATAGAGAGGAAGAAAACTCTGCTGCAGTTACCTGAAGAATGTGTTAGGACACTCAGTCATGCCCTCAAAAATGTATGTACAATGCTTCATACTGTAACATGAGTACAGGATAAGGTATTAAGGTGGCATCTCCAGCTTCAGATTGCTCTAATTGTTCAAAGTTTAGAGAGCTGTTGTCATTTGTACACATTCCCAGCTTGAACGTGAGCTCTCCAAGGTGCTGGCTGGTTGTAAGAAGTCCACTTGCACGTTGGAGGATGAACCAGGAGGACAGACCCACCTGGTGGAGGGTTCATCCGACAGATGTGATCCATTCACTGACATCAGTCGTAATCCTGCAATGGAGTCCAAAATACTCATCAAGATGGAAGCACTGAGGGAGAGACTGACAATATGGACGAGGAGGCTGGATGAGTTAGTTTGCATACTTTGATAAGATACAGAGAAAATTTAAACATGCTTTGCACAATTTAATCTCTTGTAGCACAGTACATTTATCTATATTTAAGCATCTGAACATGAAGTTGGTAACGAAGTATACCTTCAATGTGAATAAATAATTTTCCTTCTTTTGTATTCAGGATTGAAGCCTGTTATGAGCGGGATTTGGCCCAAGCCACAAACATGATGGAATATACAGTCCAGTTTTTGTTGATGGAGTTAGAAAATGTTGGAAATATTCGTTTGGAGGAGGGATGCTCCACAGACCCTTGGTAATTATTTGGTATTATTATTTGTAACTTCAACCATCATGTAATTTACCATTGGATGGGGAAATCAAAAACAAACTTTACTAAACTCAGACTTTTTCTGCTATGTGCACAACAGGTTTACTTCCTGTTGCGACCTTCTGCTGTCCCGTTTCTCTCAGTCAGACTACAGGGCTCACGGCATCACCGGCATTAAGATCAATAGAGTTATCCGCATCTACAACAGTGCTTTGAGGCTTCGCTTTGAGGACAAACTTCATAGCTTGCTAGCCAGCGAAGACACTGGTATCTCTTCACAGTAAGTAAAACTGGACTGTAATGGAAAAGGATGATAACTGGGTTTTTAACAATAACCTTAAGATTAGTATTGTCCTTTGTAACAGGACTTCAGGTATTAGTTTAAATCTTACGTGGGTATAACTTTTTAAGCAGGAATTACAGACGTCGCCTGGAGCACTTGTTCTACATAGCCGAAACTGAAAAAAACAGTGAGAAGGAAGAACTTTTGTGCATTCTGGAGGAGGGCTTCAAAACTGCAGAACAATATAAGGTGCGTATACTGCTATAATTGTAAGCTCTAAGAATCCACCCACACAACACCCAGAATGTATCACTCTGAGCATTAAGAGAAAAATTTGAGCTCATAAGTCACTACTCTCTGCAACGATGTAGAGAGAAATTATGAAAAGGAATTCCTACAAAATCGAAAAAAAGTTTATTAAGCTAAATGAGTAACAGAAGGAAGGAAAAGTTCATTAGTGTGAAACTCTTAATTTATTTATTTAAGTCTTGTATGGGAAATTTTACACAATAGTCCCCCCTTTTGTTTACAGATTTAACTACACAAGTTATTGAATCTACTGATGTTATTTTCACATGTTGACTTTGAATTAGGCCTTGGGGAGAGAGGGTGCCATACCTTTATCCAACAGCCTGAGTGTGACCGAACAGCCCAGAATGGAACAGACTCTACGCCTGGCCAGCCACTGTAATTCCATGGATACAGTCCCATTCAGGCACGGTGGGTTAGTTTTGCTCACAGTATTATATCCTCTTATTCCCCTTAGCACACCGCTGTTTTTTTCTTTAAAAGCTGAAAAGCTAGTGTTTTTTACCCGTAGGTCAGATTATTGTTTCCAAAGTGTTTGTCGGTCACAGCATGCCTATCCGAGAGGGAGAACCAGTGGACAGAAGCAGCCATCCCAGAGTCTGCTCTGTATATCGCAATGTGGACACTAAGTGCAGAACTGCAGTGAGTGAAGGTATGTGGCATATCAAAAGGCATGAAAAGAATGATTTTTCAGTAGCTGTACAATGTCATTGCATCTCTGTGTGTTTTCCATTCAGGGAGACCTCGCTCCTCAAAAACTAACACTGGTCCTGAGTGCAGCCCCAGACGAAGACGGTGGTTTGTGTTTGACCATGAACTAGTCTTGCCTGAGTACATCATATATTTTGAATATATAACCGGGGTAATTAATTCATTGCTTTTGTTACCGTTTGATAACTTATGACATGCTACATGGGTTATTAATCCATGGACCAATTCTCTTCTACTTGTTTATGTGTCCTCTCAGATTGTTTGATATCTGCCCATTTGACTGTAACTTAAAATTATTCAAAATTGAAGCCTTTGTTAAACTCCCCTTGATCTTGCAATTAACATAATGAAGACCGCCTTGGAGATTACAGCAGTTCATTTTTTTTAATTCGAGCAAAAATCAGAATAGTAAAATAAATGCTCAGTCATGCTGAGCTCTGATTTGATCAAAATCAAGCAGCAAGGTTTTTACCTAAATCTCAGAGATGGTAAAACAGATCATTCTTATTTTGTGTGTCTTCGCTGGTTACATACTTGTTGTAAATGCTACAAGTTAAGAATTATGAACTTACCCAGCAGTTTATATGCTTTAAACTTTTTGATGTGCTGTTATTAGAACCATGAACAACCTGCATTGCCAAGACGCAGCACAGACAGACAGGAAGCTCCTTCCAATGATATCATCCTGGACAAGGAAGTCCTCAACATGGAACCTGTGCTGAAAGCGCTGCCCAAGTTGTTGAGCTTGGATGACAAAATTCTGCTTAATGTGGCCAGAGCCAATGTCCTGAGTCAGATCACTGTAAGTATTCTGCCTCGTCACATGGCAGCTTCATTTAGAATTTTTTTCTAATTAATAATAAACTATCTTCATTGTTCTTAATCTTCAGGTACTGAACCTTCATGGCAACAGTCTGAGCAAGATAAAGGAGATTTCCCACCTAACGGCTCTGCGGCATCTTACCATCTGCTTCAATGAGTTCAGACGCCTTGATGACATTTCTCACATGGTAGGAGTGACAATAGAAAATTATGTTATTGAGTTTTTAATAGCAACTTGCCTCTGTAACACATTAACACATGTAGTACGGATTTACTTTATATCAATTTCAACCATAGCATAAAGCGGAAACTTCATCCATTGTCTCTCTTACCAAAATCACAGCCCAACCTTGAGTTTTTGGATGCGAGCTATAACCACCTGGTGACCCTAGAGGGGCTGAGGGGGTTGGGACAACTCAAAGAGCTTGATTTGCGCTGGAACAAGTTGACCAAAGCCAGAGAAGATACGGCAGTGCTAAGAAAACATACACCTGCACTTCTCAAGCTTGACACTCGATACAACCCCTGGAACAGGGTGCGTGATCAACAATAGAATTAAATCTAAATACAAACAGGTTGAAGCTCAAAAATATTAACACTAATTCCATAGTTAGTATATAAATACAGTATGTGCTACAATGTTCCGTAAGTGACCTGCAATAAGGCACCACGAGGAGGTATACAGTGAAGCTGTTTTTCTCCTTCCAGCCGCAGGCAGTCAGACTGACCATGCTGGGACATCTAACAACACTCACACACCTGGATGATGTGGTGGTAGCAGAGGAGGAGGCTGCTGATGCTGTTCACATGGCTGCTGGCTCCAAAATTAATGAGGTCCCAATTGCAGATGCAGATATTAATGTTGATGTACTGATACTTAATGGTCAATTTTTATTTTCTTGGGGCAGGTCACAGTAAGAGGATGCTACATTTTTTATAAAACCAAATGTGGATTGATAGCTTACAAATAAGTGGTCATGTGCTTCAGTGCAGTTTTCAGTGTGTGAACATCCATATTTCAGAATGTACTGTAATTCAATCATACCCGTTGGCACTCTGCTCACAGGCATGCCTTCTGGCTCACTCGCGTACCAACAGTGATCGTCCCCGCAGTCTCAGCCTGCTGTCAACAGCCCAGCTCCTAGGTCTTCTCAATCCATCACCCTGGGGGCTCAGTCAAGAGCTGGAGCCAGACTGGACTGCAAAGGTGAGCTTCAGTGTGTGGGTTTCACTGTAAACGAGTGATTTCTAAAAATGCATTTATAAGGTTTTAGGAAAGTACTAATATCATGGAGTGACCAGACTGTATGATGTTTATACTATGTCATTTATAATTTAAATTTCAATGCAGTTTTAACATCTTTGATAATGTATACATTTCTCATGAGTTTTTGACCCTAAAACTTTTACCAGATCACAGCCCTGAACCTTGACAGCCAGAGGATTTCCAAGCTGATCAATCTGAATAAACTGGTGAACTTGCGCTGGGCTTCCTTTAATGACAATGACATCTCTAAAGTGGAGGGACTGGACAGCTGCCTGAAGCTGGAAGAACTTTCCCTAAACAACAACAGCATCAGCACACTCAGTGGTCAGTCACAACTTGACAATAAAGATGGAAAATCACACCATTATGATAGTTTGTTGTTTATCGGCTGTTTTATGACTGGATAAAACCAAATCAAACAAAAAACCTTATTGATTTGTTGTCATATCTTATACCTAGACGGAACCCACAGTAACCATTAGAATTTTTCTGTCTCTCTTTGCTTTCTGTTTCTTTAGGTCTGTCAAAACTGCATTGCCTAAATAAACTGAGTGTAGATGGGAATCAGCTCTCTAGTCTGGATGCTTCAGTCCTTGATCAGCTGCCCAACCTGTCCTTTCTGTCTGTGGAGAACAACCGTATCAGTTCCCTGCATGGTATCCAAAGGGTTCGCTCCGTTCTTGAACTCTACATTGGCAACAATGAGATTTCTACATCACGAGACATCTACTATCTAAAGGCAAGAGTTTAATAAACAAAAACATTCATGGTATACCCTATGACCTCAGAGAGAAATTAGTTCCTATGTGTGAGATTTTCCCTACATTTTTATTGTATTGTTTTAGCCCATATGCCACATCTTCTTTTCAGGGACTGACAAACCTCATCATCCTGGATCTTTATGGGAATCCTTTAGTGGAGAGACTGGAAAACTATCGGATATATGTGGTGTTCCACCTTCCCTCCCTGAAAGCACTGGATGGGATTGCAGTCGTATGTGCCATTTGAACCTCTCAGATATATATTATTTATATATGATATATATTGCTGGAGACGACATTATTATATCCAGTATTTGGTAATTGCTTTTTTTTTCTAGGAAGTGACTGAGTGTGAAAGTGCAAAGGATATGTTTGGAGGGAGACTAACCCCTGACATGGTAGCTGAGAAGCTGGGCAACTCTAACTACACAGACATCACCTACCTCACCTTGCAGTCCTGCTCCATTAGGTAATAGCTGACAGATAAGCATGCAAGTAATATATATAATATATAAGCAAAATGAACATAATTTTAGTGATTGATTATGTTGAAAAATTAGGCAATGACAAAAATGTGTAATCAAAAGTGTTTTTTCCCCCCACAGGATGGTTGATCTGTCTCCAGCAGACCTGTTCAGTAGTCTGCGTAGTGTAAACTTGGACCACAACAACCTCACCTCTTTCTCTGGCCTCATTTACCTGCCCAACATCAAAGTACAAATTACACTGGTTTAAAAATCAAAAATCTGGCTTTAAATGCAATTAAGTTTTGGAACAATAAATAATCTTCAATGTCCTCTGCGCAGGCTCTGTGTCTGAACTACAACCACATTGAGTCCATCCTTCCCAGACAGAAGACTCAGGCTCATCTGACAAACAGACAGATACTCTACAGCAAAGTCCACTCCAGTGGTTATGGTCAACAGAGCCCATCCAAAGGCAACAGGTAACACAGTTCTTAATTCAGTAATTTGTATGTTTTTATATTTTCCAATGTTACACTTTTGCCAAATGTGAAGTATGAACATCAACTGACTGTGTAGACTATAACCATTAGGGGGCAGCACTGACCAGCCAATGTATGAAGTGTTGTGACACTTAAAAGATTTCTGTTACAGTTGTTGCCCACAAATATAAATACAGTAAAACTTAGTTGTTAACATAGTTTCAAGATATTTTAATTTGATTCAAAATATGTTAATATTTATTCTTTCTAGAGATATTGTCCCTAAAATAAACGGAATATCTAAATATTGGTTTGAATTGTCAGTATATTGTATATGATATGATCTTTCAGTCACATTATCCTTTTGTAGAACCCAGTACATAGGCGCTTGTGCTGTGACAGGCATGCTTTTGTTTGCCCTGCCTTTATGTGGTCTGCACCTGTGAGGTCTGACTAGTTAAATGAGGCAGCAGGAGGCAGAGCAAGATGTTCATTTAACCACAGAGGTTGCAAACTGTCATTCTGTGACTGTGTTTAAGGGAAACTGGGCCCACTGGCTGCCTGGAGCCACTGATGGGCAGCCTGGAGGTGCTGCATTTGAGTCACAATGGCATCTCCAATATGGCCAATCTGCAGCTCAGCAGGCTCACCAATCTTAAAGCCCTCTTCCTTCAAGGTATGTATGGTTGATGTACTAACCCTCCCTCACAAAGCCTGCTAAAAATGCAGTGTATAAAGCCTGTGAAAAGGCAAGCACTGAGAGCAAAGTCTCCCATAGACCTAAGGCCAGGTGGGTGATGAGACTGGAAGAAAAGGATGACTGACTTTCTTTTCACCAGCTTTTGATGGGTTTTGATTGAGTTTTGCTTTGTTAGTGTGATTTGTCCCACCAAGTCGACCTTACTTGTCCTTTTTTTCCCTGTTTGCTGAGAAACCTTTTGAAGCTGTCTCTGTAATTTCAATGCTTTTTACACAAGGGGCAACAAAAAATACCTGGCAAATGTTTATATAACCTTAAAATGCCACCTTTTATATTGTCTAGGGTGTGCAATTTACACTTGTATTTTTTGTTAGAAATAAATATTATTTTTTGACATGTCTTTGCATTGTTTTGATAAGGTTTGCCCTCTCACTAGGTAATGAGATCAGCCAGGTGGAAGGATTGGAGGGGCTTCACCAACTCAGAGAGCTTGTGTTAGACAGGAACCGGATCAAAGCCCTGGCTGAGAACTCTTTCATTGCCCAGAAGGTCCTACTAGAACTGCACCTAACAGAGAACCGGATCCGGGAGCTCAACCATCTCAATCCTATGACTGAGCTCCGCAAGCTCTTTCTTGGCATGAACAAGCTGCAGGTATTCTCCTCCAGCAGCAGTTGCCTCATAACATGCTGAATATTTTGAATGTTTATATTCAGGTTTTTAATAAAACTGCATATTCAGATTTTCAATTAAAGTGCCTGAATGACTCACACCATCCTGAGGTGACCTCCAAGGTCACAGTCAGCTTTTGTGTAGTTTCTGATTTAACACCAACTTTTACTGATTAGTTGTTATGCAAAATGTGTCAGATGTTTAACAATGTATTTCATTCAGCATGCAGCAGTATTACTTTTTCCTGCATTTGCAAAGTAAGACATGAAGTATAGTAATCATGAGTCATTACCACCCCACTGTGGCATGCGAGGGGTAGCATTAAGGAGAATCAAGTTTGATTGAAGGTCAGGGCCGTGTGTATGAAGAAAGAGGGGAACAATCAGGACAACGTGTAATCAGCTTCTCAGTCTGCATCTCCTTCTCACCCATGGCGAGTGATTTGCACTTTTGTTGCCAGTTCCCTCTTCCCTTTACTTCCTTAATGTTTTCATGTATTCAATTAAGACATAAAATACAGCAATCATCCCAGCGCAACAGTCCTCTCAGTGGGGGCGTCTTTGAATTGAAGCCAAATCTGAGCATAAACCTGGGAATGAGAGAAAACACCCCCATGCCCTGTTGTGGGGCCAAACTCTTTCATGAGATTAATGAGAGCTCACACATGTAATCTCTCTCATCAGCTGCTTCTATCCCCCTACACCAAAGTTATGAAAGGTTCAGGCCTGATACATACAGTATGTCTCTATCATCAGAAACCAGTGGGAAAGAACAGTTAAATGAAGGGGTAGGGAGTGAAAAAGAACTTTAAATAATCTTTGTTTCTCTGCTTTTTGTAGGACATCTCAGAGCTTGATAAACTAGAAGTTCTTCCTTCGCTGACGGAGCTTTCAGTTGTTGGCAATCCCGTGAGTAACATCAGTGTTTTGCATTGAACACAGTAAGATTGTGAAATTGTGAATTGGTAACGCTTATTATCTGCAGTTAGTTTGCTATTATGAGCTTGCACAATGAAGTAGGTCCATTAGCCTTCAGTCTCAGGACACTTTGAACTCTTTCACTCACAAACAAATTATCAGAAGCATCACAGGCTCAGTTTCTCACTTGCACAATCCAAAACACTAACCCAGTGTAACTCTGTGGTTCCAAATTAAGCGATTACATGATGGCCCGTCTGCTGTGCTTCAAACTGGCCGGCATCAGAGACAAATCTGTTGACCAAATGGCAGGGCGCTGTTGGCCCGCTGACATCACCCATCTGGAGCTCATGGATCAGGCCTGAGCAGAGCATGCAGCTCCCCATCGTCCATAGGGCCATGCTCAGCTGTGGTAGCCTCCCATCCCCCTTCTCTTCCCATAGGGGGGATTTAATCCTGCCAGGGGGTAGAGGCCAACAGCCACCCTGGAGACAATACCTCCTGCTGTTGACCGCATGAGATCGCTACTTCACCCATGTTCCCTAGCCAAACTCTTCTCCACTGGGCATCCATTGGCACACACTCATAACTTAATCATAACAGCAGTGTCCTGCAGGAACATACAGTTCTGTAACTGGAAAGGCTGGATTTGTGTGCTGGCCAGAGGGTGTCCGCAGCTGGGCAGGGAACTATCTGCTACTGTCATCTGGTTCACTAGAATAGCTGCTGGGAACATGATAACTACGTTGGGACCCACATAGCATCATATTAATCCCAGATGTCACAGGCAGACTTCATTCAGGCTCCAATATTAAAATTGTTGAATGCTAGTTGAGGTCAGTGTAATTTATTACCTGTAGATTCATCAAATGTGAATTTTTGTTATGCTAGGTGGCCCGCAATTCTCTCCACAGACCAGCAGTGGTGCTCCATCTGTCCCGCTTGCAGGTCCTGGATGGAGTGATGGTCACTCTGGAGGAAAGGACCAGGGCCGAACTCCTCAGTGGTGATCCATCAGTAAGAAGATATCATGCATTCTTACTTAGAAACACTCACACACGTATACACATACATACAAAGTTGTAGCCAAGTTATGTCCTTAGTGTTTATACAGTATTTTTTGTTACATTTTACAAATAAAAGTTACCCTTGGATTGAATTTTATAAGGTGATTCCATTATATTTATATTTTTATATACAATACAAATAAATTTACATTTTTTAGGCCAAAAAATAATAATAAATAAATACAGCCCTCAGTATTTCTTTTTGGTTTCTCATCATCGTGAGGCATGATTTATTGGGATTACAGACCTCAGTTTCTCTAAAGTGCTGGCTACAGCACTGCATATACACATTCATACAGCACATATACATTTTTTTAACCTTTATTTATTCAGGGTATTGAAACCAAGAGGAAAGCCCTCTTTTACAGGAATGCCCTGATCCTGCTGGCCACAGAGCAGCTCCACTGGAGCAGTAAGGGTTGAGGGCCTTGCTCTTAACCCCATTGTTGATGAGGGAAGGACACTCAGAGTTAATCCTGCCTGTCAGAGGACTGAACTGACAACCTTCTGGTCAAACACAAGTTCGTTTCTCTAACATTTAGGCCCACAATGCCCGAATGGAGTCACTTATAGCAAATTTAAGTAAGTAAGTTGGCAGGAAAGGAATCTGTTATCCCCACACTATGCTACTGTACTTCTCCTCTTGCATTTCAATCATGACTGATTTACAAATGAACAAGGACCTTGCTTACATAAAAGCAAATAATGGGCCTTATCATGTAAGATGTAGTCCAACTGAAAGAAACAAAATGACAACAACCAGATAGCAACCACCAAAAAAGGGTAAAAGCCTGGATCAAACTCTTTCAGTCTGACTGATCTGATGTTCATGTAATGAGAGACCAGGGCAGTAATTCTCCTGCAGCTCTGAATTAAAAGCAGCCTAAGCCTGCTGGCATCATCCTGCTGATTAGATGAAATGTGCCCGGCCGATAACGCACCAGTGGATTTACCCCCTATTAGCCAGGTCAACATGACCCCCTCTGCTTGTTAATCGTCGATGTGGAATGACAGAGCAGAGATCAAGGGTTTTCTCATTAAAAACACAAACACAGACCTCCTCTTATTGAATATCATAACTGCCATCTCAGTTGTCACTCTCAATCTATGCCTGTGACTGATTTTGTTTGAATTTGAGCATTGTTATTGATGAGTAGTAATTACTATTCCCCTGAAAGATGCTTATATATGTGAAAAAACAAGCAATCTAATCACCAATTCCCTGCAAAGTGTGTGGGTAGAGTGGACACACTGCAGTGTAGCCATGGAAGGGTGGAGGAAAAAAGAAAGTTATAATTAGGATTCATATGTTAGTGAGGTCGAAGACATTGAGTTCGCCCTTTAGCTGCTTAAGAGATCATTTTTGCGAATGTGAATATTTTCTTATGTTTTTCATTGTATCCTGACCTGTAGAATTACTTGTGCCTTTCATAAGCTCCCTTTTTAATATTTCTCTTACAGCCATGCTCCCAGTGCCCTGGAGCTTCCCTTCCTACCACTGAAATAAACCTACCTGGACTGTTACCCCTCATGCCTCGAAATACCCCTCTAAGAGGAATGAGTATAAGTGGAGGACTGCAAACTTTTATGCATGGGCACGATATCCTGTCAAGTAACATGGATGAAGCCCAATCTCATTACATATACAAGCGTGAGTGTGACATGAGTTTTTCAACAGATAGAATTTCACATCACACTAAACTTCACATCTCTATTTATAGTGTTTTATGAAATTGAGAATTCTGTTTTTTAAAGCTCAAATACAAGAGGAAGGACTGGCAATTGGTTATTAAAATATTCCAGATAACTGTTATGAGTTAAGGCGACCACTGGTTTGACACTCTTGGTTCCTAATCTACGCTCTTGGGTTTATTTCCAATATCAGACAAGAAGCACAAGCACAGTAATGTTTCTCGAAGCGGCCAGACTGACATTACCTTAAGACAAATCCGAAGAACAGGAAACAACCTGCCGACCACGGGTCTCCTGTCTGATGGAAACAGAGTCATCATCACATATCACAACCAGGAGCAAGACAGCAGGTAATTAATTCTAGAGGTATGATTATTTTTCTTTAATATGCGAGTGATCTGTTTAAATGACAAAAGAAAAGACCATGACTGTTTCCTTACGCTTGTTGTATTCCAGATTCCCAAATGGTGGTAAACCTCCACCCATGTAGCAGCCAGAAGACACTGATACTTGTCAATCAGCCATGACTGTGGTGTGGTGATATACTATAGCACCGTGGCATGCAGGACATTAAAATATATCTTAATGGTGGTGTTTTTTGCCTTAATGTCTATGAGCACCTTCATACCTTTACTTATTCAATGAGGAAAATGTCAAAGGGCATTTAAAGTGCCTTTTGCGTTTGAACACAGCAATAAATAACTTTCTCTAGATGTTTAAAAATGCAAATTACATTTTGATAAATCTCCTTCACTGTTAGTTTAAACAAAAATCAGAGGCATGTAGTGCATCCCTTTCAAATGCATTTATAATGACTGATTTTATTTTCTATCCACATATGAGGATCACTAACCATGGTAATCTGAGGATGAAAGGTTTTGGTGTCATTTCTACCATCCTATCCTCTGCCCCAAAAACACCCACAGATGTAGGGGCGTGTGAGGCTGGCATGCTGCGTCCATCAGGTCAAATGCATCCCCAACAAGTGGATAATCCAGCTTTAGCACACCTCTCTGTGGACAATAATCTGCAGTCACTCAGATAAAGATGTAATCTTGAATGAGGCCCAAATGGATTTCATCATGTTAGCCTCTTTTCAGAAAGCTCACCGTAGTTTTGCCTCTAATAGGCAAATCTCGTGTGTTGTAGCTGGAAATGAACCTACTCCACTTGATATTTATGATGTTATTTCTGATGAACATGAGAATATAATCCTTCCTCTTTCATGTCAGTTTAGCCCAGTAGTCCTGTAGTTAACTAAAAAAGCAGTCTAAGCCTTAAATGTGGAGAATACAGGCGATATTGTAAAACCTTCACATTCAAACCGAAAAATGTATGATGAAAACCTCCATGTGAAAAGGCATCTTTTCCCATCCACCACCCTGTGCATAAATATTATGATATAGAAGATGCAGACCTGTGCTGTATGTTAATGTTGCTGTATGTTGAGTGGGTTGAGACCCGGTTTTGGTTAGATATGGCCTTTGTCCTAAACTGCAAATGAGTAGTAGCAAGAGTGTTTTCTGTAGCAGCAAAATTTTTTAATACTCCTTTCCACCAACCTCAGCTTCAGAGTTTATGCATTTGTGGTGTTAGTTTGTCCACTAGGTGTCCTTAGAGCTCCATTAGCTCTCTCTTTACGACACTGCTAATCCATCCACAGTGAATTTGCCACCTGCCCTGTACTGTAGGTAGTAATTTATCAGTTGAAAGGGGATACGTGTGTATGCTTCCGATTTGTGTTTGATGCCGGCATATGCCTTTGCTGAACATGCGAGGAAACAACCAGCTCTAGGCAGCAAAAGTGAAAAGCTCTCCCCAAACAAGCTCCTCTAATGCATGTACTTAACTTCACTTAATTTGTGTTAATTCCCAGCATTAAGCGGGGCTAATGACTGTGCAAGTGAGTGCACTGTCATTACCGTGTTCTGCCTGACATCGAATGGCAGCTGATGGACACTTAAAAAAAAAAAAAAAGAAACTCTAATGCACAGATTTGGGGGCTCAGTATGAGTACTCTAATGCATTCGGAATCTCGAAGGATAATTGCATATTTTATATTTGTGTACATGATGTGCAGTATGGACATGTTAAGTATAACTGTTTCCAATGCAATTGTATTTATGTGTGTGTTGTAAGCTTATAGTGAGCATACCACTCCATACAGTATGTTTCTCTTTGCATATCTGTCAGTATTTTTAACATTAAAATGACATTAGCATAAAGATTGTGAATAATTCATAATTTCTGAGTGAACCCAGATGCACTGGTCTCTCTGTCTATCTCTCTCTCTCTCCCTGCTCCTCCATGTGAGTAGACCACATGGTTCGTAGCTGGTTTAATGGGATGGAATGTGACAGGTTATGTTTTCATCTGCGTGATATGGAGCCCGGCTCGGGCGGGAGGAAGAAAGAGAGACAGACGGAGAAAGGGATGGAGAGGGGAAGTGAGTTGGTCTCCACAGTTGTATCCTGGATTCATAATTTGACATGTTTGTCCTTGTTGTGAATCAGTTATAGATGATGCCCCTCCCCATCCTCACCAACACACACTCACACATACACACATACACACTGCAAAACACATGCTCTGTATGGGGCCATTACTGCTGGTCCACTAACTCCCTACATTTGCTGTGTCTGTGCGTTCAGAGCACCATTAGTCCAAGACTCTGTGAATAATTGCTGAATGGACCATGTTTTCACTGCTATCTACTCAGGTTCCAGTGTTGGGGGTTGATGTAGGGGGTGAAGTGAGAGGGATGAGGACACTGATTGATGTTTGATGCCAAAGAAAACACTGCATCTTGTGCAGTGTTAATCGAAGCATTACACACAGTATGTGCAATGCATGAACACCATTAATCTCCACATGCATTACACATTTACCAGTTTGTATTAACTTCAGAAGTGCTTCAGTAGAGCTTACAATTACATCAACATCATCACTTGACTTTGAAGTGATGCTGTAAAAATTAAATGTTCTCTCCACATTTGACTGTTGATGGCAACCAACTGCTGGCCATCATCAAAATAGAAATTATTTTGTTTTCAAAAGGTGCACATTATATCCCAAGTTCACTTTTCATCCCCACAAATACATCCTCTATTCAAAAACAATCTTGCCATATTGCTTCTCTTGAAATCTGTCATTGAGTTATCGTTGTTGCTTGTCATTTTCCTGTGATTTGTTTCCTGTGAGGTTCCCTACAATAAAGAGTGAATGGAGAGGGAGTGAAAATAAAGATAAAAGAATGGAGTGAGAGTGACAATTACAATGAAAAGGAAAAAGCTTTTATTTTGTGTAGACATTTTGGTGAGAGCACGCCTCGCAGAAGCATTAAATCTCAACTGCTATTCATTTCTGGACTTGCGTGTGATTTATCACATTATTGAACTTGTGTGTCATTTATCACATTATTTCAATCACACAAAGTATGTTGGTTGGTTAAAATAGCAAACACAGGGTAACACAATAACAAAACAACAGACAAATACCCAATTTTCTTGTAAATTTAACGGGAATCAATTTTCAGAGGACTGTCAGATGGTCTGCTTTTTGTACACAGGCCAATTTGGTATCAGCCTTTTTTGCATTTGTGTTTCTCCGTTAATCACTCTTACATCTTATTTCAAGTAGATATTCTTCATCAGACAGCTGTAAGAAAAGTGGAGCAATGATTTTAAATAAGTGGTGCTATGGGGGGATTACAGGGTGCAATAAATGTTGTCGTGACTGACAGGCTTTTCTCTTGTTATGATTTATTGTGTCCTACACAGAGCAGAAATTGCTTTTTCAAGATTACAAGGAAACACAACCTCCTGCCCACCCTTATCCCCTCAGCCCTAGGGAAGAATAACAACAACAATAACAACAACAACAACAACAACAACAACAATAATTTAATCTCCTTTGCTCCAGACTGTTATCTTTCTTTGTGTTGATATTGTGGCCTTTTTAGTTGATCATTTCATGATCCTCCTTTTTGCCCTCTTTCCTTTCTAAGTAAATCAACATTTTGGAAAGGCAGACACTTGACCACAATCACTTTCATTATATTGAAATAATAGATACTTGTAGGATTTGCTCTTTTTTTGTATTAAGAACATGATAATAAGGATTTAGAATGTAATATTCATATTCCTAATCCTATGTCAGTTTTTGGGGTCGACTAAGCGGATTAGATTCAGGAATTAAAGATACTGGCAAGTGCCAAGAAAAATAATTTTGGAAAAGGAGGGTAAACAACCCCTTGGCATGTGTCATTTGATGTAATTAGACTTGCAAAGAGTGATGGTCTTTTCATTATTCAAGTCGATAGAGTTGAATATGATTCCCACTCACACAAAAACTGAAGTCACAGTCTAATATACCCTGGTTTATATGACTGCACTATTGTATTTGTAAATGTATATGTTAAGGTTGTACAGTAATTAATAATCGTCCACGTTTAAAGTTATTCCCACTTACATGACTCTTTGTTTTATGGTAATAAACCCTACTAGTTTTTCATAGTTTTATGTATTTACTAAGTTGGTACTTTGTGAGTATTTCTGTAACGCAGCATGCCTCTATCCAAAAGACACAAAAGATATGGATGTGTGTTGTTCTCTTTTGTATCATTAATAATGTGTGTGTGCGTGTCGGGTTGAAGGAGCGGGGTTGGATGTGTAGGAGGCGGGGATTATTCAGTACAGGCCAATCAGAAGACTTGCTCTCCTTTCGTCTCCACTGCTATTGGTTACAATCTGTCTGTGTATCATGCCGATGTTGCTTGGCTTTCTAACGGCTAGCTAGCAGCTAATGTTAGTGCTGGCGATTTCCGCCTGTTTCCCCCACAATACTATCTATATCGTCAAATATTACACAGAGCGTAGCTTCAGTTGGGTATTCTGCTGTTGACGGTAAGTTTTTCTCACACCAGTGACATTGAAGGTTGCCAACCTGCTGTTATTTACCTGTTAGTAATAGCAGGCTAACGGATAGTCCAGTTGAAAAGACTTACTGGCATTGCTAGCTAACAATAATAGAGCTAGCTAAGAAGAGACAAGAACACTCCCAGTCTCAGCCCAGAAAAGAATGTACTTTTCGCTAAATACCTGGTTTGGTTATATCAATTGAGATTCGAAATGTCCGGCTATTAGCTTGAACAGGTTACCCCACGTTAGCGCATCCACAAGCTACTGCTTGTGTGTTATGTTTTCATGGCAACGTAGGAGCCGATGCCCCTGTCTTGTATCTCTTTTAGTGTTATATGTAACAAGCAGAGAGGGATTCATGGTTGCTTTGCTATTAAAATGACCCTTGTTATTGGAGTCTTATATACGCGGAGGTGTTAAAAACAGTTTCCACATATCAGCGACCTTAGTGAGAGTTTCAGAGATGCTCCGATAACAACATGTCTTTATCTTTTAACGCGACTAACATCCAATATTTTCACACCAATGAATGATGAAGAGATTATAGGTGCCAAAGGGTTTAGGCTTTTCAGACATGTCTGCCCTGTTGTAAACAGATGGCTTTAAAATTATTCTGTTAATGGTATCACAGCTATAAGAAGTGACATTTTCGCTGGGTTAACAGAAGTTCTCAGAAAATATAAAATCATCCAAATACAGGAAGCCAAAATAGTTGACAGTATATTGCAGTATAAAAGTTGTAGTAGTTACTACAGATTTAACTTTAATCTTGTTACATGAGAGGCACAGACTGGGGCTACTGCCAAATGACAACAACAATTTATTGTATTAGTGCATCTCTACTATATTTGATAATAATCATTCCTCCATTGCCTAATTGAAGGTGTGCTTCATTGCAGACAGCTTCATCGTGTCTGGGACGATGATTGGAAACCCTCCTTCAGCTCCGTGGAGATGACCTTCCACCCTTTTAGGAATGGTCAGAATGGGGCCAGATGTGCCCCTTCTTAATGAGTACAAGCAGGAGTTCTTCTGGAAGCGCTTCCCTCAGACAGTGTTAGGGGGTCCACGCTTCAAGTTGGGCTACTGTGCCCCACCATATGTCTATGTTAATCAGGCAGTCTTGTTCTTGACACCATGGCTTTTTGGGGGTATTGGTACTCTGCTCTGCCAGTTGCAGCTACTACAGGAGCTCCATGCAGCAGTGCTCTCTGGTATGCTTATGTTCGGGGCTGCAGCGGGTGTCCAGGCCCTGGCCTTGTATGCTGCTCGAAGAAGTGGCACAGTGGAGAGACTTGGTGCGCCCAACATCCTAGTTGATGAAGAGGAAGTGGAATTCACCCACTGTGTCAGCCCAGAGACAGTCCGATTCATAGCCCCTGGGAAGAGGTTTGGGCTGAATGTGGTGTTGCATACAGTACTAGCTGGGGTGCTCTGTGGATTTGGAACATGGTATGTGTTCCTTGGTAGACTGACTGCTCTCTACGGCAGCATTGGTGTATCACTGGTAGTTTTTGTCCTTAGTTGGGTGACACTATGTATAGCTGAGTATTCCCTCATTGTAAATACGGCCACAGAGACGGCCACTTTCCAGGCACAGGACACTTATGAAATCACTCCACTCACCCGGCCCCTCTACATTTTTATTTTCATCACTGTGGACTTGGCTGATAGGTGAGCAAAAACAACACCTTTGTCATATTAACTGAGAAGTCCTCTTATAGAATAATGCTCTCTTGCTGTCATAATAAATCTCTCTATCTTGGTGTGATTTCAGGTTCTCAGGCCCTGTCCCTGAGCTCCAACTGGCCAGCCAGGTTCTCCATGTGCTGTTCCTCTTCCTACCTCTGCTGTGGGCGCTAGGTATACTGCCTCCCCTGGATGCCCTGCTCCTCTGGGGCATGGAGCAGGCTCTTGTGTTTGGCTTAGGAGGCTCACCCATGTCTAGCAACCTCAGGTACATACTGGAACAATAAGCTTCAAGCTAAATTTGAACCATTGCTATTATTAACAGGTTTCCACAGAAAAATTGAAATTCTGGTACTACAACAACTGTAATACTAGATTGAATTGTATTTATGGTCTTTATTTCACTTTGAAATTTGAAGTATGCTTTCATATATAGTATTTTATCAGGTATACAAATTGGTACATCTAAATTTTCCTAAAAATAACTGCACATTTCTTTTGTGTAACCGTATGTCTGTATTAATTTGTCTTACACCAGCTTCAGTGTTTCACAGCGTCAGTTAAACCAAAATGTATTTTTGCGTTGTCATATCCTGTTCATGTTATGTGAGAAACCAGTAATGAACAGACAGTAATAGTTCCACTGAAGTGACAAGTGTGACAGTAGCCTGTGTATGATCAGTCATGACTTTTTTGTGTGTATGCTGTCCCATAGGCTGCTATTGATGTTTGGTACATCTGCCGGCGTAGCTGTGTGTAATTACTTCATCCCCTCAACACTGGGTGTGGTTCTCTTCTCCATCTCAATGGGTTTTCTGCTGAGCCTGGACCTCAGCCAGGTCAGCACACTCTGCAGAGGTCCCAGGGCAGTCTTTGGGGACCGCAGATTTCGCAGAGGGGGGTCGCCACCTCCTCCCCCCAGTTCTTTTGGCTGGAATCTGGGCTGCAGGGAGCTACTGCTATATTTGACCCTGCTACTGGTGGGGATGGCAGAGGCAGGGCTGTTGCATCATTTCCTTGGTTCAGCTCAATCACAGAGCTTGGTTACAGGACCCCAGGTTCCTGTCAGCTACCTACTCCTCATACTCTTCTGCCTCTGCTGGGCTCTCAGAGAGATCCAGGGAGCCTATGTATTTGGAGGTGTGTTCCTCAATCCTCTGTACCCTAAAGGGATGTCCAATGTACAGACCTTCAAGCAGAGGAATAGAGGATTATACATTGCTGCAGCAATCAGAAGAGTCCTGCTTTATCTTGGTGAGCTTGTTATAATTTGTATTTTTAGTCTGTTTTAGTCCAATCTTAACAGATTTCTGTGTGGAAACACCAGGCCTCTGAATGTGTTTTTGATCCAATACCTACTGTGTGTTTCACTTTATAGTGTCTCCATTTGCAATGATTGCTTTCCTGTCTATGGACAAATCTCTGCAGCTGCTCCACAGGGCTTCCCTCAGTGTGGGATTCACACGAGCCTTTAGAGTCGTACGTACACACTCATTATTGCTCATAGTCTTAAGTATCAATATGAACATAACATGCAGAAAATATTTACTACAATAAACACATTCTTTTTAAAGTAACTCCAGGCAGATTTTAATGGGAACACCACAAATAACAGGTCTTCTTTAAAAAGAAAACTGAAAAGTATGATCATTAAGAACATGTTCTTTTGTCATCTTCACAATATTTTTTTTTACATTAAACTTAACTTTGATTCATTCCTGAGTGTTGTTCACTTGAGATTTGTGCCTGTCATGCTCAGCATAGTGGTTGCTCTGTGCAGGTGTGGCAGAGCTCAGAGGATGCTCTGCTCCAAATGGTGGTGGTGGTCTTGGTGCGGCTTGCAGCTGGAAACAATATGCTGCCAGGGTGGGACAACCTGGGAACTGGAGTTCAGCTTCTTCTGGTGAGATCAGCCTTAATTTGACCCTTACTGTTTCTGCCCTATACATTAAATCATATCCGCACGGGCTTAAATCTGACCTAAACAGTGCTTACACCTCTCACAAATTTTTACACCACAGCTGTGAAAGGCACACTGATCTGTTAACAGTGCATGGGATAGTTAATTTCTGAACATAAGCAATTTGTTTTTGACATTTATACCAAAATCTTGTCAAAACTTAAATATGGAATATCATCACGAGTACTGATAAGCATCTTTCCCCCTTTTTCCAAATATTGCAAAATTTTTTCAGGTAAGTATAGAGTCACAGTAGGGAAAAAAATGTAAAATACACTCCACGGACAATTTATTAATTTATTGTTATTCAATACAACAGATCTGCCACAAACTCTAGAATTTGTGTTCAGGTTTATTGTTGACACTGTCAAGAGAGGTGTTAATGAGGTGTTTATTATTAAGGTAGATGGTGACTGATGGTGTTTTACAGGACTTAATTACATTGAAATGTGTATCTAATACATCAGTTAATAATACATTATTATTAATGAATAGCTAACTAAAGAAAAGTAAAAATAAAAAAAGTGAAGCACAAATCAATCAAACATACTGTATATTACACAGACATCTGCTGATAAGACTTGAGGGTGGTTCAGTAGCTCAGCGCTCCTCATGTTTGCCTGTGTGTTTCTGATCCAGGTGGGCCTACTGACTGACAGATTGACCCAGTTCCTGGCCAAGCTAAAGTTCACCCTGACTGTGTTGGTGACATCTTGGACAGAGAAGAAGCAGCGTCGTCAGTCGGCTGGAACTCTCTTGGCTGTGAACGCCTCTCTATGCCCGCTGCTGCTGGCGGTAGTGACCCTGTCTGCCCTGCTCTCTGCCCCTCTGCTGCCCCTCTTCACCCTGCCCATCTTCCTGGTAGGGTTCCCCAGGCCTCAGCGCAGTTGGCCGGGGCCTGTGGGTACTGCATGTCCCTGCCCAGACTCAATCTTCTACCAGCAGATGAGCGGAAGTCTGGCCTCAGCTCTGAGGATGGCCTTTGCAAGAGGGTCACTGGGTTAGTTGTGCATGCTTGATATCTCCCATGTCTGTGGTGTCTTCCTTTTTTAATCTTTCTCAAATGTTCCAAGCAAACAGTGTTTACTATTTTAGCATTTATAAGATCTGTAATTCTCTCTGAATATTATATTATAGCGTTCATTGAGAGCGTAAAAGTATATTTTTTATCAGATTTAAATTATTTTCTAAGAACAATACTATTGTTTTTATTTAAAAGCGGCTCCAGGTCCTCTCAGGGCTACGGGGAGGACTGTGTCTTTCCCAGCTTAAAAGTTAAAAAGACTGTGAAAAGTGAGCTCATCGATGAGTTGTCATCATGTTGTATTTGGGATTGTCAGTAAATAACTAGAATTATTAATTTATAATGAAAATATTTGGAATTGGTCATTTTTTAATTCATAAGCTCATCAATTGGAAAAATCAAAAGTTGTTGTTTTTTTATACACACTTGTTTATTGTTTTATGTTTTTTTTTTACTTTAATGTGTTTTGACTTGTACTATGATTGCAGTGACTGAACTTTCCCATGGGTCAAGTAGGGACTGTATGCAGATCATAGAGCATTGAAGCATCACCTCATATGGTTTAATAGTAAGAGGAATGTTGTTGTGAGCAGCTCTGTGGAGTTGCTGGCAGTAATGTGAGCTTGCATGATCCAGTTGAGCTTCCTGTGAAGTGACCCAAAAAAAAAAAGCTCTGATCTGTATTCATTACATCCAAATGTTTCCACACCATTAACTGCGTAATACTCTTAGGCCAAACGGAGCTGCTGCTAGGATTTTGTTATGTGCTCGATCAGGAGGGGGCAAGAGAAAAAACAGTGCAAGTAGAGAATCATTATTTATGGACTGATGAGTCAAAACTGAATAAAACCGCTGAGGTAATGTCATCACTCAGTCTTCCTGTTTTGTTTTATTTTTATTTTTTTCTGTGCGCTTGGGGTGCTATAGCTGTGATATATAATTCAGAATAAGCACTTGTTAAGTTGATACTCGCAGTCTAACGATGGCTGTTTGTAATGTTCTTTTGCTTTACTCACACTGGGGGCTGGGAAGCAGTGAGCAGGAAAGAAGCCTAGTGTGTCAATTCCCATCATGAGGAAGTGGCTGTGTCTATTCTGAGATGCGGTTATGGGACATGACATTATCCTTGAGCAGAGCAAGCGCTAGTCAACTTAAAACAAAAGCCTCCATCACCTTGCCACTGCTGTTCACCCTTGTTGAAATAAACGTCTGTCTGCTGTCTTCTGCCTCCCAAAATGATAGGTCAAAATTGCATAAAAGGAGTGAATTTTTAGAGACTAATGGAAAGCTAAGGCCAAGAAGAGATTTAATATTTAGATCTCTGTGCAGTCAGCCAGTTAAAATAGTATCATGACCTTCCTGTACTACTGTGATGGTACACGTCTCCCTGCAGCTCATCCACTAGCCATGTTATCCACATAGTCAGCAGAGGGACGCACAGCTGATGCAAAATGAAAGGGATGCGCGCCAGGACTCCCCATGTGTTGCATGATGTATATATGTTCTCTTCTTCATTGCCCGGAATTTACAAATCACATATCAGACATGTTAGATACATGGATGACTGATTATTTTCTCCCCCTTTCTAGGTTCTTTAGCCCCAGGCTCTCATTTTCTGGGCCGCTTTCAGGACCGTATGGTTTGGATAATGATCCTGGAGAGAGGATATGGCTACTGTACAGTCAACATTAAGGTACTGTATCTTTATATATGTCTATTAAGGATCACTGCGTCAAGATTTACAACAAGATTACATTATGGTGTGTGGTTTGTTACAGGGTCTGGAGCTACAGGAGACATCTTGCCACACAGTGGAGGCACGGAGGGTAGATGAGGTGTTCGAGGCTGCTTTTGAGCGCCCTGAACGGCTTGGCTTCACCCAGGGCTTTAACCTGCACTGGGGGAATGCCCTCACCCCTTGTGCTGCCCTTGCAGTTCGAGTTTACTCCGACGCCCGAAATGTGCTCTCTGGCATCATTGACTCTCATGACAACTTGAGGAAACTTCAGGATGACTTTCTTAAAGCGCTGGTCTGGTTGCTCCTTCGATACTGTGTTCAGAAACATAAAGGATTTCTATGGAGCAATGAAGAAGGGCCAGGGGTTGGAGGCAGGAAGTCCCAGTCTTCCCAGTTGGCCCAGACTGCCTGCAACCAGCCACCTGAGGCTGTCATGGTGGAATCCAATGTGTCTTCTCTCAGGTTTAGACAGGACAGCTCCAGCTTGACCTCCTTTGGGGACTGGTCAGATGAGGATGACTTATTTGGACCTCAACCAGCCAGGCGGACAGTGGCGTTAGTGACTGCAGAGGTCCAGCCTGGACACACAGCGCTGCAGACAGGGGCTTCTCTGCCGGGCTCTGTGGAGATGGACAGTCTTTTTGAAAACATGGCTCTCTCCGCCTTGCAACCTCTGCAGCCTCTGGGACTTGGCATCGGGATGCCAGCAGTAGATAAAAGCCGAACACCAGAGGTCTTCAGGGAGAGTCCCGGCTCTATCCCTCATTTGAGCTTCAGCTGCCCTCAGTCAGAGGTATTCAACCTTCCAACAGGGTGGAGGACAGCACCGTTGCTACCATCCCGCCTGTTGCAGCTGAGGCCTTTGTTTCCTGAGGACTGGTTTCGGTTTACTCTAGGGCGCTTTGGGCCTGCTGTGCAGGGCGAGACCTCAGAGGACATGACCAAAGCCCTGAAGGAGGATGAAGCATTGAAAGAACTGCATGCTCAGGTCGCACTTTCATGTCTCATCTCACTGGGGGCAGAGTCTGCCTTCACCAGTCCTAGTTATGTCTACAGGCTCTATTGTGGAGATGTACCATGGACAGAAGGACTTGACTGGCTCTCTTCAAGTAAAGAACTTTACCAGCTTGCTCTTCGGGCTTTCAGGTAAAATTTACAGTTAGTTTCCAGGTTCTGATCACTAGAGCTTATTTATGCCAGAAAAAAAACACTATTTATATTTCATAAAATTTTGTCTCTATGGTTTTGGTTGCTTTCAGGTTCAGTTTCAAGCTGTTGTTTGATCAAGCTAGCCTAGGGCCCATGGAGTCACCTGAGGAATTCTTCAGCACCTTGGAGGAATATGAAAGAGACTGGTACATCGGCCTGGTGACAGAAAAAGGCTGGCACGACAGTGTCCTTCAGGAGAAGCCCTTCCTATTCTCTCTAGGTCATGACCTCGCTATGGTAATTACACACACCAGCCCTTGTTCACATTCTGTCTATGCTACAAAATATAAAATTACGTCTGTTGAGAACCTTTCCTACAGACAATTCTTATTCAGTCATTGGCATAAAATTGAGGTTATTTAAAATTTCAATTTAGAGCCAATCTCAGTGAAATGTAGGTTTTTACATTTTTATGACTGACTGTTCTTGTGCACAGGGAACTTACACAGGGCGAGTCCTGTCACTGCAGGAGCAGCTGGTGCAGGTGGGCCGTCTAAATGGAGAGGGGGTACGAGGCCAGTGGGCAAATCTTTCCTGGGAGCTCCTGTATGCTACTAATGATGATGAGGAGCGTTACAGCATCCAGGCTCACCCCTTCATGCTAAGAAACTTAACTGTTCAGGCAGCCGATCCCCCTTTAGGATACCCCATTTACTCCTCAGCCCCCCTTCACTTCCCCTGCCTCTGAACACAAGGACAAACTCTTAAGAGCGTATTTTTCAGTCGGTACTCCCACAGCAAAACATCAATTTCCAAAGTTAGTGGTTATTAGGAAATTTATGTGGAAACTATAGCAAAACAAAGAGAAAACTTCAATCAGTTTTGAAGTTTTACTTTTGAAGCTGTTGACTCATATGAGTTCAGAAGAGTGATGTCTGAATGGGAACTTACATTATTTTTCAACATTAATTTGACTTTTTTTGGTGCTTCATTTCCTGCATCTCAGAGGAAGAAGCAGTGGCATCACCACTGTACTCTTGTGGAAGTTGCAAAATCATGTTAACAGATTTTAACTGGCAATGTGGACTACTTTCTACAACAGTACACTTAAAAAGAAAAGTTCCTTTTGAACATTTGTATCATGAAAGAGTTGACCACTGATAGGTTTCCATTGAAGCACATACATTTTGTGGTTTCTTTATTAATGATTGTGCTTACAAAGAAAAGTGAATACATTTCCCCACCTCCCCTTTAGCAGACACCTGCCGAATACCTCTGATTTTATTGTACTTTTTAGATTTCACAGTTTTCAGGTAATTTCCCCTCCACGTCCACAAAAAAGGGACAAGAATTTTAATGTTTTGTTGAAGATATCAAGGATGTGCCTTGGGTATGTCTTGCTGTATGTGTAAGGTGTTTAGTGCTGTTGTTTTGTTTACAATTCACTTGTTTACAATTTAGAACAAAGAGTTAAATGATTATGTCCATAGTCTCTTGTACATATTGTTGATTTTTATATGTGTAACTGTATATACTTATAATAAAATAGCTTGGCAGAAGCAGTTTTGTTGCATTTAACTGTACAAACTTGCCAGGGCAGAAGACTGATCCAAACTAAGTTTTATTAGCCATTCAAAAGGTTAGTGCAAGTACTTCATCAGTCTTACATGAAGTCATTAGCCTTAGTTTCATAAATTCATATAGGCCCTGTGCCAGAAATTCACATAATCTGAAAATGCTTGTTACAAATACACATTAAATACAGGATTTACTTATTGAGTTTTGAGATGAAAGCATAACAACAAAAATGTATCCATGTTTGTCAGACACTGACATGATTTGGGAGGAGAGCTCCAAGCTGTCAAAGCAATTGTGAGTTTACATTTTTTTCCTTCTAAATGAAGGTGAAAATCCTAAAGATTTAGCAGGAAACCGATTTCAAAATTCAGGTCAGACATTAGGAATGCAATGAACAAGTTTCCTCATCCAGATGAGACTTTCAGGAGGTCTTAGGCTTAGTGAAGTATGCAGAATCTGCATCCTGCAAAAGAAAAAGCTGACTGTTAGCACTGATGTTTGACTACTGTGAATGAAATCAAAATTGTATCATTTTTACCTGAGCATGAAAATTGTCTTTTTTACATTTGTAAATCTAGAGTAAATGTGTGGCGGTCACAGGTATGACCCTGATACTGCTTTAAGTGCAATGACTTCACTGGTTAGGAATACTGTTTAACATTAACTTACATAGACTCCAGGCGGCAGGTTATTTTTTCGTCTCAAAAGAATACATCATAGACCCTACTGAAGCATGAGCATGTGACGCTCTGATGTCTGGCCAGTTGGAACATGACCTTTCTGCATGGCCGTCAGCTGTCACTGTCCAGCAGAGGCCACCAGACACACTAGTCAGTCAGTCAGTCAGTCAGTCAGTCAGCACCGCCGGGAAGTAGTCATGCTCACTGTCATACCCTGGCCACCGTCTTCTTATTAGACTCAAGCAAGGTCAGCAACAGCTGAGGCCCCCCAGCTGTTAAGAGACAGCTCTGCTTTGTGTCTGGCACGTTCTGCTCTATTCAAGTACTTTCAGTCCGTTCACACAGTGAGAATCCCCCGGTCCCAGTTCAAATGGAGCAAGGTCAACCTTAGAGTTCAACAGCAAGGCTGAGCATACATAAAACACAAGTATATCCTGTCAAATTTGTGCGCTTTCTGATGAGTTCTGAGTAGTGTGCCTTTTTAACTGACTTTAACCAGGTGTACATACATCTTGAATATAGAAAATGATTTAGCAGTAGTATGGGGAATGATTTTAAAGGTCCTCTACACCAATTGTATATCCTAAACAGAAGTTTGCACTTGTTTTGGCTGATTAAATCTCTTCCTACGAAGCATGTAGCTACATCTTTCCTGTGTTGTGGCAGCTGTTAAGATGGGACAAATTTATGATTCCTTTAAGTTAGAGTTTAGTGACCTTAGCTGATTCTTTTAAGGAATAGTTCGACACTTTGGGAAATACCCTTATATGCTTTTTTTAAATCGATAATTAGGTGAAAAATCATATTTTTTTAGAGGTATTAGAGGTAGTGAAATTCTTTTTTTTTTCAACCTTACACCAGGTATGCCACCCTGTCAATAAGCCTATGCTTAGATTGAATCTGTACCATATTAAATTTGCACATGTAGCTCTCTCAAAAGGTTACATCATCATATACCTACCACACCAGCTTTGAAATTCTGCACCCTTTTCCTGCCCAACATGTTTGTGATGAACCAGGCAAATGTGGGAGTGTACTGCCAGGCGTAGTAAAACAGAAGGAAGGGCTGCTGTGCGATCCACATTTCCTTGACATTGTTGGCAATTCCCACCAGCATTAAACGCACACAGCGACTTGTTGGCATCTTGTGTTCCTGGTTACCAGCTGTGGCCACAGGCTTAGGTAATGGAAGGAAAAAAGGTTATTGAAACCAAACTACTGAAATAGCTACTGTTATATCACATCACACATATCAAATACAGGTAATATACAGGATTTTTAAGTTTTGTGTTAATGAATAAAAAGCATTACCTTGTTCAGCTCTTCTGTAAAGGCATTGTGGACAATTTGTGACTGCACAGGCCCCGGACACACTGTGCTGATGAGTATGTTTGGATAGTCAGTCAGCTCAGTTCGAAGAGAATTAAAGAAACCCTGTGGAAAATAAAGTAACTATCAACAGAATCCACCATGGTCCAGACAGGTCATCACTTGTAAAGTGATTTATTTAATATACTGAAGTACTACAACATACAGACAAACCAGACCTGCTTCTATGTAAAACAGCTGAAGCCTGGTATACAAACCAAACACAGAATACACTAAATATGCACTCTCTACACAAGCTGGCATTAAGTAAATCAAATTAGTTGTTGTCTGTATTCCTTTCACCTGCAGAGCATGTTTGCTGGCAGAGTATCCTGTTGCCAGGGGCGCCCCAGCAAGGCCAACCACACTGCTTACAGTCACAATGCTCCCAGTTCCTCGCTGTGTCATGTGAGGTAAGACCTGCTTGGTGATGGAGACTGTACCCAAGAAATTGAGCTCCATCAAGGCCTGGTACACGTCAACACTGGTCTCCAAGCACAGAGAGCGCTGGCTTCGGCCACCATTGTTAATTAGGATATCGATCTGAAAAGGCACAGAAAAGTGGACAGAACCAGATACAAGGAAAACAACAGCAATTATTTATTTTACCTTACAATGAATGAACAGAATACATTGGGTTGGTCATGATTACATCTGCACATAGTATAATGAAAAGAGAACAACAAAGTAAAGTGAACATTTTATCTTTTGAATACAATGTAGAAACAGGAATGTTCTTATTGCAATGTAACTAAGGATGAAAATGGACTGTATTATAAAAGAGCAATTGCAGTGGCCTTACATGTCCAAAGTATTGGATTGCAGCTTTGGTTTTTTCCTCATGTGATGTCCTCTCCAACAAATCAAGTGGAAGAACAAGAATATCTTCATCATGGAGGCCAGTGTAATCTTGAAGAATAAATGATGAAATTAATTCAGCTGTTACAAATAAGTAAGACTGAACGAAAATGAACCAAACCATTATGCAATTTATTGTAGGTTTGAGAGCGAAGGTTAAATGCAGGAAAAACAAAGAGTCTTATGGCAGAGATATGACTGTGTTATACTGTAGCGTGTTTAAGGGTTGAAGTGAAAGTATTTATTCTCTCACCTAAACAGTGACGTTTCACCCTATTCAGCTCATCCTCGCGTCGAGCGGACAGGATGAGACGTGACCCACACTTTGCCAACTGGTAGGCCAGCTCCTCTCCAATACCACTGGAGGCTCCAGTGACCCACACCACCAGTCCTTTCAGCTTGCTCTCTGGTTAACACAAATCACAACTGTCAGCATTTCATATAGAAACATTTGTTTTGTACATTATCATTGCACTGGCTCACTGTCACTCTGTTGCGGCTTACTGAGACACCTGAATACAATGGAAAATGGATGTCTTGCACTTAATACACTTTTGGGGTACTTTTATGTAACTTAGGTATTGGAGGTGTTCAGTGTAAAATATGTATTATATATGTATTGTATCTGGGTACGAGTTAGGGGCACTTTGAGTGTGTCGTTCGATTACTACTTTATATTTTTCCTCACTGAATTTCAGAGAGAATATTGTAATGTATTTATTTCAATTTGAATTATTAATATAATATTTTACATTCAAAACATAAAACTAGTTCCAGCTTGACAAGATGTTTACACATTAATGCAGTAGTAATAATCCTACAGCACAATATGAATGATGAATACTTTTACTTTCGATATTTTGCCTGTAGTATTTCTGTATTTTCAGTTTATAGTAATTGTCCATGTAGTACTTTTATTTGTAACTCAACATTTGCGTTGTGGTACTACTACTACTACTAGTACTACAGTAAAATGTCTCAAATACTCTCACCACTGGGCCTTTATACGAAAAAGTTTGTGAATCCCTGATTTGACAACACTGAAATTTAATGATTTAGGTGAAATTCACAGAACATATAAAAAGTGGAATGTGAATTTTGGAGATTTCAGAGGAGACTAGTGTGAGTTACAGCCACGGGTCAAACCTGAAAAGCTAATTACTGTTTAACCGCTGTTTAACGGTTCAAACTGCCCATACTCATCATGGAATAGATCTGTTGTCACTGAATGTCCCTTGTTTGTGAATAAGAAACAGGACAAAATAATAGACACAAGCACAGGTTTAGTGAACTCACCTGGCCTGTGTCCTATCACACTTGCCCACAACAGGGTGAAGTCTGCATCCACGAAAATGAAACACAAGAAGTGAATGAGTAAATAAAGTGGTATAAAACACCACAATGCGGATACAATGCAACAGTCCATTGGTTTGAAATGAATGAGCTGTACAACGCAGACCTTGTGACTTAAGTAGCTACTATAAACAAGCTGCTACCAAAAAAACTACAACCAACGGATATGGCGTCACTTCCGCTCTCATACTTTCAAAATTAAAGCTCGGGGCTTGTCAGCTTCAGAAATTAAAAATCAACATCCGCAGAAAATGGAGATACGTAAATTAACAATAATGTAGTGGTGAAAGCACCGCCGTTTTTACGTAATCAGTGATCAACTTATGACGATCATCTTAGTGATTATAAAGGTCACCCGCAGGGTTCTCGATGACTTTAGCTTTTATTGGGTGAGATAAAAGTCTGGATTTCTGTTGCACCTTCAGTCATTCCTGATTATATATCATTTTTAATTTCTTAGGCAATAGTGTTCATCCTTCCTGCCCTCTTGGGGTTGCTGAAACTGTCCTTTGTGGTTAATGTCGCTTTTTGCAATAATGAACTGTAAACAACGTTTACACAGGAACTTGCTGGTTCTCTAAAAGTAATCATTGTTTCAAAACTAAATTCTCTGTCAGAACAGAGATGGAAAAGCAAAAATAAGACAAGCTGACCTTTACAATATTAAAATGAGCAGTATGCAAAGCATTGTGCAACAAAGAGAAAGATGGAAAAAATAGTCCAGGGCCCCATTATGCACTGGTCAACAGAGAATGAACAGGAGAAGCTAAAAATGGTGATCGTGACACTGGGCTCTATTATGAAAGGTACAGATTGTTCTCCAGCAGAATCCTGAACATTACCATTACAGGTGTAGGAATGTTCAAATCTAAAAAAAATAATCTGTGAAGTACTGGTTGTCTCATATTCGTCACTAGTTGACAGTGGTATACTGTAGACCTGTATTAAGCTTTTGTTGGGGAAACAGGCTATGCATCTATTTCAGATTAGAATGTTCTCTTATTATCTGTGAGGACAATGCAGTTGGCTATGGCTAAATTATTGCAATCCTATAGTTAATTTAATCATTTAATGACAGAAGAGCACAGCAAACGCACATCACTCTAGATGCAAGATCGATTTTTACCAAGCCGACATCAATCCGAATACAGATGTGGGACATTTAAATATTGTTGTATACATGCTTTCTGTGTAGTAGCCTGAGTAGCCACAACTCTTCAGGGATGATGTCATGTTTTCGAGTACGCAACCTGCAACATCCGGGTCTTGTCTCAGTGGCTCTGTGCTCCTCAGAAGCTAACGTTAGCTAGCAAGCTGTCAAGCTGTCAAGTGGAGAGGCTGGGACAGACGTTTCAGCTTCCCCCTGGCTTGGCCACTCAAAGCTCCGGCCCACAAATTTACAAGAAAATCTGTTAGAATATACTTAAGATCGCCAGCTGAGATAATGTAATGCAACACGGGCGTTCGCCAAGAGGGACCTCCGCACTTACACAATTTATATGCACTGAGTCTTGAGTGACGATTGCTCATTGCTAGCTAACTGGCTAGCTAGCCTAGCTAAACCGCCGCAAACCCTCTAGTTTCGTCGGTGTACCCTCTCTGGTGTGAACTGCGGCCAGTCAGTCCTGGTCACTATCGCAGCTTCCGTTGCTGTCAACTGGTATTTTGAAAATTTGGTAAGTAATAAAATGTTTACGCTTGAATCAGCAACTGTAGAGGAACGTTTGGCACTTAGCTATCTTGGCTAAGTTAGCATGTAGCCATACTACAAGGCCAAGGGTTCTCCTTGCCTCAGCGTTACGTTAGCAGACCATGGAAGAGGGAGGCCTGTCAAAGTTAGCTGTGAGGGACAAGGGTCAAGGCCCGCAACTAGGCAAGGCTGTTTGTTTATTTGGGTTGTGGTTTGGATTTGCCATAGAGCTAACCTTTCGCGTTAATCCAATAGCAAAAGCTGTTCATACTCAGCAGGTTCACGGTGTAAATTCGCTCATCACATCGTTAAGTTAGTGTTGGATTTGTCAGATTTCTCGAAATTGTGTTGTGTTTATCGAGTAACTGGTCAGTCGGTTAGCTAGCGTTAGCTCTGCAGGCATGTAACGATAGCTTTAACTAATATCACCCGACTGGCTAGTATGGTGAAGTATTCTGCATTGCGAAGGTCAGCGAGATGCTGGTTATCAATGTATTCAAAATAAGACTAAATAACTTTACTCATGTCAGAACATTTCACGCTAAACTTGATCAGCCAGTGGTCTAAGGGCGTTTCAATTTGATCCACACTAGCAGTGTTCCTAATATGTAGCCTAGCAAAAATGTGTCCACAGGTCTACTATTTTTAGACTAGAGCAGGGGGCCTGAACTCAGCTCCAAGATGCTAATCATTTGCCATAAATGGATGATGTTCTGTTTAACCTAATTAATATACAAAATTGTGCCCTTCTGTGTAGAAGCAAATATTAAGTATGTGTATTTTTCCAAGGTCCCTTTACATAATAACACAATTAGAAACTGAATATTTCCACACAGTTCTCACATTACTGGCTGTACTAGTAAACACAAAGTGTATGCTATTTATTGTAAATAGATTTTTCTCTTTTAATTTGTGTTACAGGTTTTAAGAGGGACACAATGGGTGCATTTCTGGACAAACCAAAGATGGAAAAATATAATTCCCATGGTGAGGGTAACAACCTGAGGTATGGGCTGAGCAGCATGCAGGGTTGGCGGGTAGAGATGGAAGATGCACACACAGCAGTAATTGGTCTGCCTCATAGCCTCGACCTCTGGTCATTCTTTGCTGTTTATGATGGGCATGCTGGCTCTCAGGTGGCCAAGTACTGCTGTGAGCACCTGCTGGAGCACATCACCACCAACTCAGACTTCCAGAGTGCTCTGCAGGAGGACCCCTCTGTGGATAGTGTGAAGAATGGGATCCGCACAGGATTTCTGCAGATTGATGAACACATGCGAACCATCTCCGAGAAGAAGCATGGTGTGGACCGCAGTGGCTCCACCGCAGTGGGAGTGATGATTTCTCCAAGCCATACCTACTTTATCAACTGTGGCGACTCACGGGGGCTCCTCAGCCGGGGCGGAGCTGTGCACTTCTTCACACAGGATCACAAACCAAGCAACCCTCTGGAGAAGGAAAGGATCCAGAATGCCGGTGGCTCAGTCATGATCCAGCGAGTTAATGGATCCCTAGCTGTCTCTCGGGCTCTGGGAGACTTCGACTACAAATGTGTGCTTGGAAAAGGCCCTACAGAGCAGCTTGTTTCTCCTGAGCCTGAAGTTTATGCAATAGAGAGATGCGAAGGGGAAGATGAATTCATTATACTAGCTTGTGATGGCATCTGGGATGTCATGGCCAATGAGGAACTGTGTGACTTTGTTAGGTCAAGGCTAGAGGTGACAGATGATCTTGAAAGAGTCAGCAATGAAATTGTTGACACCTGCTTGTACAAGGTATGTCGTTTCCACAAAACTTACACACGTCTCTGTTTTGGTATCATGGTTCATTTACTTGACCTCCATGTTTGTTCTTCGTTTTCCACAGGGAAGCCGGGACAATATGAGTGTCGTGTTAATCTGCTTTCCTGGCGCCCCAAAGGTATCTCCAGAAGCAGTTAAACGGGAGGCTGAGCTGGATAAATATCTGGAGGCCAGAGTAGAAGGTAGGGGAGAAAAGTTATATTTTGCCTTTGTAGATCACCATAAAAACTGGGGCTTTAGCATAATAATTTCTTTTCCTTCTGCTTATATTATTCTCCTTGTTCAATGTAAACCCCACATTTTCCTTATTTTTTTAACATTGACATTTTTAATAAGAATGCATAAAAAATGCTTTAAATCTTTTCTGCTGCCGCACGGTCTGTGCAATAAGTCTTACCCCATGAGTGCGGTGTCTGGCGGTCGTTATGATGTGCAACCACTTCGAATGGCACACTGCTAGCCCCCCCGGGGTGCGCAGGAGTTCGAGGGCCTGTTCATCGCTGCTTGCAACTTAAATTTTTTACATTGACTTTTTAATAATGCCAGCCTCAGTAACATCTATGCTAATAGAAAAGTTATCAAATGTTTATATGCCAGAGCTGTGTGAACAATTGTTTTTCTTTGATCGACCTATGGTCACAGAACACCTACAGTGGTCAGGAAGGACAGAATTAAAAAATAGGCAAACACCTCACTTAGTATGATCTAGGTATTTAAATATTTTCTGTAGCTATAATGAATTGTGGTCTGCTTCATTAGACATAACTGACGCGATTTAAAAAAAAAAAGAAAAAAAAAAAAAGATCTAATTTAATTTAGACCTTCCTGATATATTATTTGTGATTTAATTTAATTAGATCACACATAATATCTCAGGAAGGTCTCTATCAACAGTTTACAATGATTATGTTAAATTGTTTGTTATGTATGTTATAATCATGCTGGAGAGACTAGAGAGAGGGAGGGTGTGGTTTGAAACACTAACTAACAGCTTCAGCGTTCAGTCTCTACACATAAAGTAAAGTTTATTGGCACAACTCAAATGTTTAAAGATTTTATTGAAAATGCTTTAAGCTAAAGGCCTATTCTGTTAGAGGAATGTTGAATCTTACCTGACATACATATGTTGAAGCAAGTAACTTATCACGCTGTTGAATACTTGTTCTCACTTTTTGTAATTATGTGTTTTGGTCAATAGATTTTGATCACATAAGCTTAGGAGTCCAAGATCCAAAATACACAACCATGAATTACATTAACTTTTTTGAGCAAAGAACTTAACTATTTACAATCCATTGTGTGTTACAGTACACATCAGTGCCATTTTTAGTGTTTTGGAAAATTGGTGATGATTTCATCTTAACACTCTTTGTTCAATCGTGACTTGACAACCAGGAAAAGGTATTTCTCAACCAGAGCTTTGTTGGGGAGGTGGCCATACATCTCAAAAATGATTGCCACTCCCTGTGAGTGTTACATTACCAAACCTATACTTTCTATCAGGAGGCAGTCGGTGTGTTTTTATTTATAGAGGCCACAATCACAAATTTACCTCAAAGGGCTTAAAAGTCTGCACAGAATACAAAACCCTTAGACTCCTTTATTTACTTGAGGAAAAACTCCCCCCCAAAAAAGTAAGAATCCTCAGAAAAGCCATAGAGCAGGGATCCATCTTCCAAGATGAACAGACATGTGTAGTCTGATACAAAAACATCTATTGGCTCTCTCTTCACCCCCTTTATATTAATGAATGGGAGTGTTTCTATTATAAAACAGTATTAAAGTGCATCATTTCAATATTAACAAAACCCAACCATACTCTAATATTCTTCTAAGTCTAAGTCTAAACATGATCAATAAGGGGGTTTCAAGTATAACATTCCTCTGCCACACTTTGTTTTGCACATGTAAATATGTACAAATCAATCAGATAATTTTTTAGAAGCACTCTTGTACATTCTTGTAAAGGATCCAAAACAATATAATTTTGTTTTCTAACAGAGATCATCAAAAAGCAGGGGGATGAAGGTGTCCCGGATTTGGTCCATGTTATGCGGACGTTAGCATCTGAGAGCATCCCTAACCTCCCCCCTGGAGGAGAGCTGGCAAGCAAGTGAGTGAACCTTGTGGTTAGAATTGACAAGGACATCATCAAGTAATGACAAATCTTTCTTTCTGAAAGTTATTGTCAGTTTACTCACAATTTTCCATTTTTAAAAATTTGAATGAAAACTAATATTTAATATTTATATACTGTTTCCTTCCCTTAGACGAAGTGTTATTGAAGCGATGTACAACAAACTCAACCCCTACCGAAGTGATGACACAGTAAGTATCCCAGCTTGTCTTTAACTCCCAGTAAGTGTGCTTTGTTTGGAGTATGCATGCTTGTTGTTGTGTGACGAGCAAGTTTTAACCAATTTTATGCATGTCAGTAGTATTCAACAAAATGGAACAAGGACGTAGACTTGTTGCCAAGTGAGATTTATTCATAATGTAAGGACATAGTGACCTGTCAAGGGTATCTCTATGCCTTCTGCCCAGTTTATGCAAATCTAAAAAACTGAGAAAATGGATAAAAGCATCAATTGTTGCAATACTACAATTTTCTGTATGGGTGACACCAGCAGAAAATGGTCCAATTGTTTCTCTTAAATAGTCATAGTGATTCTTCAGTCACAAAGCTTGCTTTAATTTTGACAAAGGACTACAAGTGCATTGCAGGTCCTGTGCCAAAAAAGGCTCAGTCTCATACCACATGATCTGATTTCAATAATTAGTGCTCATTAAATCAAAGAGGAAAGAGCTAATAAGTGAAATTATCTGCCGTTTGTGTGGATGGAATAAAAACTGCATTCTCTTACCTACTGATTTTAAAGGAGCATTGCTCATTAGTCCTTTGTATACAAACAGACCACAAAGCTGCCCTCGTCTAGTCAGATATGGTGCTTTTAAATTTTCATCAGATAAGTTCACTGGCTCAGCTATATAATTGTGCACAGCTCATCTTGTCCTTGACCATGAAAAATTGGCACTTTGTTTCAGTATTTCATGTTTGTATGATGGACTTTTTGAATTACTTTCACACACTGAATTATTTCTGAAATTAAGGGTACCTTTAGAACGCCATCAGGCCCTTGACTTGTCTGTATTATGTGGTGTAGCCTAAATACAAAATGGGCTAAATTAAGGTTTTCTTTGCCACCACTCCACACAAAGCTTTTCCATGGTAGAAAGTGAAATTAGGTTCTTGGAAATGTTTGCAAATTAATTGAAAGCGGCTCTTGAGAAACCATACACAGTATTTGTTACTGTATTTGGGCTTTTAATTGAGTAGTAATTTGATCCACCTTTGGCAGCATTTCAACCTTAAGGTCTCCTTGGACACATTTGTGTCATCTTTCTCAAGATTATTACAATAATTCTTAATGAAATTCAAATTTGAAGTCTGGCCTAAGCACCAAACGACTCTAAGATTAATGTTGCATAGTATTTCACACTTAAAATATGAAATCATCAAAATAAATTTGCATATCAACATATTAATTAAGACTTAAAGAGAAACAAATATAAATGTTTTTGATTTTATTGATTCAAAAATCCAGTGCATCATACCTAATAGTGAGGTGACTGTACTGTTACACCTGTAGTACACTTTCTTTTTAATCACCTGTATTTAGTACTATATCTCACTTTATTCCCCTTTAGAATTTGTCTATATTTGGCCAAGTTCATTGTTAGTGTTATTGTAGCTGCTGCAAATGAAATGATACTTTTAGGACCATGCTTGACAGCACGTAGCATTGTAACTGAAGAGTTCTGTGGTTTTAATAGACCACACGGTCTGTTTAAGTCGTGCTCTCAGTCTTTATGTGCCTCCTTTTTAAAACCACTGATATTCTGTCATTCAGCTCTTTGTATTTTTTTTTTTTTAAATCCCCCCAGTCACATCTTTCATCATAGCTCTCATCTGTTGCACTGTCTGAGTCGTCCTTGGTGTTGTGGTCAAACCTGTCCACCTTGCCTGGTTGCTTAGTTAGTCATGGAGCCTGCTGTGATTTGTAAAATTTCAGCACTGAAGATATTGTCTTATATCCTTCCCTGGATGTATCCATCCAGCTCGTTCTGTCTTTTAGTTCTACGGATGAGACCTTCACATTAATAGGTAATGTTTGGCTGAATATATAACATATTCACTGTCAGATGTGAACCCTTATTAAGGCATGGTGTTGATCTTTGAAGAAATCCTAATAGCCCTTTATAAACTCGTATTGTACCACCACAGAATACAGAAAATGCCATGGGATCATTAGGGCAGTACAATTGATTGCATTATTTAGTAAAACTTGTGAACAGAGTGTCATTCTGGTCACTATTGTGGAAAAGCACAACATATTACTAAAATCTCCACAAGAAAGGATGTCGGATGTAATCAAGAACACAGCTGCATACAGACTGCATACAGTGCTATGTGGCAATAGGTCAGCCCAGCTGAATACAACTTCTGATGCTTTGTGTGTAATCTGTGAATAACCTTGGAGACTCTGTGGTAGGTATATTTAATTATCTCTGTGAGGGTAATGATTATGCCTACACCAGAAATAATCACATTTGACAACTGCCAGTACTATTTCCTGGAATTCAGAAGGGTTTTTTTTTTTCTTTTTAAGTTGTGATTCACAACAAAGAAGTGGCAATAACATAACAGAAGCTACTTCCTAAGGGCTGGACCATGTGGGCAATTTATAAACAGCCGAAATCATAATATTGACATTTTAAATAGGAGGAGAAACTTAGTCTAAGACATACCTTACTGTTACACATTTTCCATTTTGTTTGCTTTTCTTTATGGAAAATATTCGTCAAAATACCTTTCATGAATTACATCGACAATTTCTATCCATAAAAATCACAGCAGTGCAAAAGACTAAAATTTCAAAAATGTTTTGGTACAATAATAACAATAACACACAAACAAAAAATGTATATACTTTACTTTCACCAAAAAAAAATCAACTTCATATAGTATGCTACTCGTATTTCGGTATACAGGGTGTTTGTTTGTAAAATGAAAGTAAAGGCAAATATTTTAAACGGTAAATGGTAATAGTACAAAAATGAAATGTAAATGGCCTGAATGAAGGGAAGCTTTGAGGTGTTTGTTCGGCACAATGTAGGGAGGTGCAATTCTATCATTCTTTTGTTTTTTTGTTTTTCTTTGTGGTGTTTCATTAATTTGGCAAAACAAAAATGTTTATTACCTATTGTTATTATTATTATTATTATTATTTGTAGACCTTTACAGAAACTGTAATGATATCCTGAAGCAGAAAGCTTCTGAAGCTAGTTTGTCTACTAGCAGACAGCTTAGTCACGGACAGCTCACTTACTGCACCCAGGTGATGTTACTCCATGCATAAACATTATGGGTGTCCAATCAAATTTTTTTTTCCTCCAATATTTATACAGTGGGGTCAGAGGGAAAGCGGTCTCAGACTTTTGGACCAACTATATATTGGGTATCTGCTCATACAAAGGCTGATCGGAAAGTTGCACTCATTTAAATGATGCAGCAGACTAGTGCACGCTCAAACAGCAACTTGAACATAAGATAAGGAGAAAGAAAAAAAAATATGGCAAGTATGCTCAGTATGCATAGTAAAATTTAATGGATACACATGTATACTTGCTCCAAATCTTAGTTCAAGAACATGCACTGATGGTCTGGGAGACCTCCCTGAAACTTCTGTATTTTGCTCATCCTGTTGTCTTATTCTTATACTTGCTGCTTTCTAATTTTCACTGGCATATGTGACTCATATGCTGTTATGCTCAGCCGTTGTACAGGAGAGCATATTTGCGCAATAAAGAAAGGATGTGCTTTGATAAGGTTTATTTTAGTAGATAGTCCTCCATTCCTGGAACCTCTCCTTAGGATTGGCTAACAAGATTGTCAGTGAAGTATTCTACACGTAGTGGTAAAATAACATGGCACTTAAATGAGTTATGAAAATAATGGAAGCCATTATTACAAGTATATGCTTAAGCTCTTAACATGTAGTTATTATATTTCACATTTGCTTGTTGTTAAATATGACCATACAGCTGGCATGTGTCTCAGTCTGCTTTATGAGTTCATCATATCCTCAGCCCAATCAGTCACATTTTGGCATAGAGGGCATAATGTCACATGTAAATAAATTCCAGCAGCATCTATTTACAGTTAGATGGATTAGTTTGTAGATCGTAAGGCTAATTATTGTGTCACATTTGATTATAGTTTAGAGCTTCCATACAGTATACAGCATATAGCATCAACCCGCCAGAATAGTTGTTTTAAAAATTTAGATATTTGCTATGAGTTCAGCAAATTGTTGAATAAACTTGAATCATATTCTTAACCAGTACTTGGTATGCGTTAAGTTAACCACGATACAGAACAAGGTGGCCTTACAATTAGGTTTGACACATATCAGAAAATGAGTAAATTTCTATGGCCATGGTGTATAGCTGTTGTATACTTGAGAAGTGAATTAATGCTGCATTCTTAAATAACAATACATTTGATAAAATGTACTGTTATCTCCAGCATCTAGATGTTGAAGGTGATGCTGTTGAAACACAAATGTTGCTATGAACTCCTGGATGATTTTTATTATCTATCAGTTTGTATCATACATGCTTAAACCTGTCCAGCTCTGGCTAGAGATCTCATGGATGTAGAGTCAGAGTCTGAAGGGTTTTTCCTTCCTCTCCTCTCTTATTAAGGACTCTGCATCCACAGACGACATGTGGTAACACAACCTCCTACCACTAACACAGCATAGAGTTTACAAACCACCATCCTCTCAAGACCCACAGCAGCTCAGCTCAGCAGTCTGTCTCGCCGTCACTCTGAGCTTTTGGTTTCTAAGAAGGGAATTTCATGGGAGGAGGAGGAGGAAGAGGAGTTGCATGCACACAAACCTGGAATAGTGCAGCACCAGTCCACTCTGGAGTTCAGGATCCTCACCGTCTTGTCTCCCATTTATGTTCACCCACCTAAATATTCTCCTCTAAAGTAATCCATAACAAGTGAGTCCGCAAGGTTTTCTTTCTTTTTGTTAAATAATCAGCTTAAGTAGTACAATTTTTTGCTGTAATTAATTTGATTCACATTTCCTTGTGTGTGTTTGTATATTTCTGTTTTTGTGAAGTGCAATTGTCCTGTACAAACAGCCTGTATTTAATGCAGCTTGATTTTAAGTTAAAAAATGAAAGAAATGAAAAAGAGAACCTTTTATGCACTATCTGCCTTTTCCTGCTCTTCTGGAATTCTAACAAATGTCTGTTCAGTGGATATTACTGCTTGTCCTCCAGGCACAATGTCTCTGCGCTTTTACTTTTCTTTCGTTCGTTCTTTCTTTCTTTTTTTTCAGTTAGTCTATGCTCCTTTAAGAAACGGGTAAATTGTATAGTTGACAGCACAGTAAGCTCTCTATATCAAACCATTTAAATCCTAATTATTTTTTTCCCTGTGCTTTTTTTTATTGTATTTTATTTTTGTAAGTGGTTTTCTGTACATGCTCGAATAATAATGGCAAAGTGTTTCTCAGTTTGGAAGTGTGAAGCAAAAAAAAATCTTTTTTTCATTTCTTTGAGGCGTCTGATGAAAAAAAATACCCCTGTTAACACATTTGTGTGTGCGGATAGATACTTGCAAGCGTGCGTGGGTGCTTGTGTGTATGTATGTGCGCACGTACGTTAGTGTAAAGGCAGATCTGTGTGTGCGACTCTAATTCAAATTTGCTGAGGTGGTTCAGACAACAGACAAGGCTGGAGCTTAAGGGAATTGCCCAGTGCTTACCCATTGCCTGCCCCTTTTTTCAGCCATTGTTCCATATCAACCCAAGACAGGCTCTCACTACTTCTTATTCCAAAAAGCTTTGGATAACAGAGTTTACATGCTGTTACGCTATTTGAACAACTTCAAGCTATATATCAGAACTATACAGATATCTGAGATGACACAAGTAGTTCAATTTACCCATGGTGTACAATGGTTTGCAGCTAGTCAGGTCTTGACTAATTTACACATCTATTGTGTCATATTTTAATATTGCTTTCTAAACATTCATTGTTACCAGTGCCCACTGTGGGTGCCATATAATTTATGATCAGTTGTTTCAGCTTTATGACAGCCTATGCCAAGTTTTTTTCCATGAGATTCAGTTTTTGTACGTGGTACAGATAGATTTTTAGCTTCTACCTTTAACATTTGATAATTTGTCTGATGTGAACCGTTTAAGCACTGACTGTTTTAGAGAAAATCACCCAATTACTAGTTTTAAGATAGGAGAAACTGTTGACTCTAAAACTTACAAGGCTTTTTTTCCCCACATGCTCTTTATTTGGACTTTCAAACCAAGAACAAATCCACTAACTGCAATGAGTTCTCATGGTTGTATAGCACCTTTTTATTCCCATTGGGTTTGCTCTGCTTAAAACCCTCCCCTTCGCCACCACAAGCCAGAGCACAATACAGTTTGCTGCTATAGTGTATGATCTGTGGGTTCATTTTTTTTCCAGTTGATTCCCCTCTTGAAAAGATGAATAGTCATTGACTATATCTGTATCTAACACACACAGTAGATATATTTCTTGAAGAGAAATGGTTTTATTTCAGATTTATTTTCTGCCATTTTTTGTCTAAAATTGCATTGTTGGAAATTTATGTATGTATATATTTTTGACTTAAACTTTCAAGGAATAAATCATGTTGCTTGAGTTAGTTTTTTTTTGCCATGGACAAAATGTGATTCTGGTTTGTCTTGGGATGGTTAGTTGAATTTTTGTGTGTTTTGGCAAACAAAGGTGTCCCTCTAATCACTTTGATGTCCCTCTGATCAACGCTGAGGGTTTCATCTATATAATACTCAATAGTAGTGCTAAATTTGCAATTCTTAATTTATCAAAATGACAATCCTAACTATTTCATCGCTTTGTGGTGGGTAGCAAATTATAAAATCTTTAACAAAGTACAGATTTTAACTGACTATAATCCTAAATTAGCTGCTTCATTATATGCTTTTGTGGCAAAAAGGCCAAAGACCACTCAGAATTGCGAAGGCTATATTACAAGACGTAACAATATAAAGGAGAGCCTAGCTGTAACCCTGCAAAAGATGTTAAAAGTGTTGAGGTATTAGAGAGCAACTTTATTTTGAAATGTTTTGTTGATAGTTTTTAAAGGTACTCTGTGGAGTTTTTGACCACTGGTGGTGCTGTAGAGAAATGTTATGATAAGTGGATCCTTGCTCCACTAGCACGTGCACAAGGACAAAAGTACAGGACAAGCACATGGTATGACATGAAATGCACTTCCGCCAGCTACAAGAAGCAGCGATGTGTGTCTCAACAGGTGGTGTCATGGTAACTTGGCATAGAAGTGCCACTGAACCGATTAGAGACAATAACACTGTAAACTGATGCAAAAAGTGCAGGCTTCCAAACAAAAGAAAAGCCTTTGAAATGTTGTGTGAGGTATGGAATTGTTTGATAAGCCTTAAAGACAATGTTTTAAGCAGTTTTGAATGTAAACCTAACTATGTTCACAGTGGAAACTCCATAGGGTACCTTTAAACAGTCATCTTACTAAAAACATGAATAACATGTCAGGAAATTGATTTCTTTGTGTTTGTTTGCATGAAAATGTGATTTCACTGATTATTCCTTCCCATGAAAAAGCAAAAATTACAACAAAAAAAAGAAAACAGCAGAACAGTAAAAATGTCTTTCAATTCACATCTTTTTGGTTTACTTACACATAGCCTACTACTGTACTCACATCATGTAAAACAAAAACTCAATCTATCCAGAGTGTTTGAGAAAAAACTCAGTGCATATAATGCCTTGTCTTTAATTTTATTTAGTTAAGCAGTTTATATTTCATCTGTAAGCTCTTTTTTTCTGCTGCATTGCCTGCATTTGTTAAGCGAGTACACTAAATGTCTCTCTTATCAAACAGTTTTCAGCACCCAGCCGCTTGTTGCAAATCTGGTAGATGTTGATGACCCTTAAAGCAACATTTCACGCAATTTTTTTCTCCAAGTTTAATAAAGAACAAACACATTTCCTTGCATCTTGAAGCCATTGATACACCCCTGCCACTGGACTGTCCTGCATTTTATCCCAGAAATTGTACAATTCATGATGCGGCCCTTAAATGATGCTGAGACCTATTTCAGAAAATTATAAATGTAGAAATTAACATTTTTTAAGAGAAATTGCTGTAGCTGGAATGTTAGCAGATTATTGACAGTGATTTGGCTGTGATTTGTCACATCTGGGTGTTTTATATTAATTCCCTTTCCTCAACAAAAGATTTACCCAAAAAAAAGAAGAAAAAAAGAGAAAAAATCCCCCCAAGCATCTATTCTCTCCTTGTTATAATTTTTCATGAACTGAAATACCTCATAACATTTATAGGAAGTGTTTTTGTGTCATGCTATGTAGATCCAAACTGTTCAGAAAGCAGTTCACTTTAATCAGAGCCGTTTTCATACGGTTCTCCCCAAATAGTACAAAACAAGTAATGATTTAGGTGGCTACTACAAATGATAATTTATATTAGCAACTAGGAACACTATTGGCCTTGTTGTGTAAGCTGATCCACCCCTCACAAACAGTGTCCTCAGATGCTCACCTGTGTAATTTCACCAACTTTTTCCACTTGTGTGATGCTCACTTAGCTCCAATCTAGAATTGTTGAAAGTTCAGGGTTTTAGAAATGTGAGATGTGTGAGAAAATAGGTGTGACTAAATGACAATAGTCATATGCACTGATCATCTGTATAATCAGCTTTTTATTTCAGAAAATTGTTATTGTAGAAAAAAAGAATATAAAGCTATTTACAGAGTTACCTTTGGTTGCCTGGAATGCATCCTGTATATTCTTGTACGGAGGACTACCTGGCAGAAGTTGAAGAGATTTTAAAATGCTTGCGCCCTCTTGTACATATTGATGTACCTCAGTGGTGGCGTTTACTGTGTGACCCTTAGCAGTGGTGGTTTTATTTGTCCCCTTGCAGGGCGACCTGAGCCTCACTTTGCTGACCTTTTTCAGCTCATAAATAAGCTCACCGATTTGCCTTACCCAATCTCATGTTGCCCCCTAAAGTACTTGTTCAACAAAACACTATGAGGAGTAATGCTGCTGACGTTACACTCTTACAGATTAAAAACTGTCTCCATGTTAGGGTACTTAAGCTATCAACAAAGTGACTTTGTCCTGGTTGTCACAAGGTACAACTTTTCAACCATTGCTGGTTTGTATGCTTTTTTTTTTTCCTATCTTATTGAATTTCGGTCTTGAAAGCTTATTTAACTTTCCACTGCAGATGATGTCATACTTTTAACAAATGCAAGTGTTTTAACATGGTAACCTCGTAAGCATTCAAAATGTGCATACATACATTCATGTCTGCTATATTTATGATTACCTTCAAGAATAGCTTTAGAGTGCTGTAGATAAGTATTGTCAATGTTTATTCAAATGCTTCTCAGAGGCCTCTGTGAGTGATTTTACAAAGTTCAATAACTGTATATTTTGTATTATGTTCTAGCTCCAAAGGAATGGCAAAAAAGGAAAATGTTTAAAAAAGCTTTGTTCCCTGAACTAAATTGTACTATTTGTGTTGTTGATTGAACAAATTGCATTCCTTGCTTGTGAATTGATGCATTTTTCTCCTTGCTCCTTAAAAATTTTCCCCTGCTTTCCCTCCTTTCTTTCATTTTTTAGCCTTTGAAGTTTGAATAAAATTTCTAGTTTGCAGAATGTATTACTAAATAAATGGGTTGTCATCTTGTACCTCTCATTTCATCACTTTTTACTGTTTGGGCTTGTTGCAATACTGAAACTTTCTACAATTTTAAAGAAAAGGAAAAAAACAAACAAAGAAACAAAGAAACAACAAAAAACAACAACCGGTCAAATACAGTTTGACCGGCTCAAGAGTAAAAGGTGTCTCCACTGTAAGAACCAAGGATTAATAGAAGACATTAACAAACACGTGTTAATATCAGAAAATGATTAGTTATATGAGACACTGATTACTGATTACAGTATGCCATGCAGTACAAGCTTTATTGTTTGCAGTCACACAATTCCAGACATATGTTCATTATTCCTCTTAACCTGTGTTGTGACAAAGAAGCTGCAGAAGAAGTAGTGACTGTTTCTCCTGTGTATCTTGAGTAGTTTTGTAAATTTACTGTCTTTTCATCAGGTTAAAAGAGTAGAATGTATAATAAATCTCTTTCTAGCAGTCCTCATGTTAGCTTCACATTGTGCCTAAGCACAACTAAGCATCTGACTTTCCAAAAATAGATACTCTTTAAAAAAAAAAAAAAAAGAGATTTTTAAAAAACAAACAAAAAATAAATAAAAACCCAGAGGGTTATTTAACAACATCTGGATAAAAATATTCTGTCCACTGCACAGTCTTTTGCTTCTTTTCCCTAATCAGCTGGAAAAATTTTACCAATTACATAAGAAAGAACTATTTTGTATGTAAATGTATAATGGAGGGATGATGTCCGGAGCAAACAGCCTCCATATATTTTCTAATCCAAGTTTTTAGTTTTGGTAGCCAGTTTAGCCGCGAGTGCATGTTAGTGCATGTACCTGTGCATGTTAGTGCACGTGAGTCCCTCCCTGTTAAACCATTGGCCCTCCCCACATTTGTAAACTCACTGGCACCTCCCACATGCAATATGGCGTAGTGCAGTAAGGTGTTCAGGTGAAAGCGGCCTTCAAGGATGTCCTCCACTGAAGAAAATCACACTTTTCGCCTAAAAAAGACTCTGACAAAGAAAGAGATGAGAGCAGAGCACAGGTGGACTGGCCATGGAGACTACCAGCTCAATCCTGGTCGGTCGGTGACCTGTCAAAACATCTATAAAGTTTTTTTTAAGTTTTTACCGGTTTCATCAGTCATTCCTGTTCCCAGCCCCAGCGGTCAAGTGAAAGGACAAGTCTTTTCCCAATTAGAGTGTGGAGCTAATACAGGTGTGGCTTCACCGAGATGGAGAACCACACGAACTGCTAAAGGGCTCCAGCATGACTCGGAACTGGCTTTTCTTCTCCTAGTAAGTGACTTGATAGGTACATTATGTTACATGTCTGTTTTCACTCGTGACTGGTTAGAAAAGAAATGTTAGCATTAGCTGACTTGCTGATAGCAATATTATAAATGTGTTGGGCAAATGTTGCTGTGGCTAGCTAGGAGCATATCACGGCAATGCTAGCGTGGGCTAATGATTGCGGCTAGATGGTGTTTGGTGGCTCTGGTGTACAGAGGGTAACTTAATTCATTTATGCTCCCTGTTGTGTGTTTAGTGGCCTCTTTCACTGGACTTCGTAACACCTTATTGACTGAGAACATGAAGGGACGGAAGCGGGGGTTGTGGCCTAAGAAAGGCCGGAGCTGTGGCCCACGACGCATTTGTTTTGGTCTGGTGCTACATCTAGTGGCAGTGACGATCACAATCTTTATTTCAGGCTAAAAATCTTTTTTTTAATCATCTCATCTAGTGTCTGAAATGATTCAGGAGATACTTTCAGAACAGCTGTAATTGTTTTGAAATGATTCTTGTTCTGGTATTTATTTATTTTTTGGAAAATCCATGTTAAAATATGTGACTCAATTGTAATGGTAATACACGAGATGCACAAACAGGGTCTGTCCTCCTGTTACACTTTGAATCTCAGCGTGTGACGTAAAGCTTCAGTGTGTGTATGATAATTAACAAGCCCTTTCATCGCTGCTTGTTTTGAGCCCCATGAGCCCTCTAAAGCACGGCGGTGTTGTTGACTTGTCCGGGTATCAGGAGTTGTGTTTGTCTTGCTGCCTTTTCTGTCAGTGTGTGGCGAGTGCACGTTAGGGGCTTGAGCTCAGAGGATGGGTCAGGGCAGTCCACGGCCACTGGGATTAAGAACCGTGGGAGGGATTACTTTAAATGTCAACATAATGTCATGAGCTGTGTTAGAAGGTCAAACGTTCAAACGGTGCTCAGTGGCGAGCAGTTAATAGATCAGGTACAATTTGAATTGTTGTGGCTCCTGAGATGAATTGACTAGCATGCTAAAACAAAGTAATTTTGAAGCATACTTTTGTGTAATATCAAAAGATACTGAAGCAAAGTTAGATTTATAATGCAGTTTGAAATTTGTTTTGTTACTCTAAGAACTGTTAACAGTGCCAAAGTACATATAACTGTATATTTTATAAATTGCTTTTTTTCTAATCTGTTAATCTGTTGGAACAAAATGCCTCTCATGTTATAGTTTTCTCCTTTGTACTCAATATCTGATCAATTGCAATAACAATGTTCTAATCAGGCAGCCAGCTAGCCAGAGGGGGGCAGTGTTAATAGCTGAGACTGAGAAGACACACCAGCAGTGGCATTCTCACTTTGACAAACAGTCATCCGAAAGTTAATTGTCAGAAATAGTCTGTGTCTATTTATTATTAATATAATTATTAAGTAGATGATGATGATGACAGCTTTTAGTTGCATAAAATAACAGCATGTAAGACTCTTGACTTTTAAGATGTTTAGTCATAATGTCCCGATTGAATGAAAAGATATAAGCAGCAGATGTAGTTTCACATTTTGGCAAACTAATGTTAATGGCCATTGCCACTGTATGAAATGTGTAGTATTGAATGTGTCCCCTCTGTTGCTTTGGGAACCTTTTCTGTTGACTAGCACTTTACTCTCAGATTTAAATATACTAGGAAAAGCACATCTTGATCAAATTGAGAAAAATTATAACTCATATCTAAAACAAGCTTGTTTTTTGGCATGTCCATCGCTTTTTGAGCCATTTGCACGTTACAGCTACACAGAATGTGACTCATTAGATCCTGGGCCACCTGTGCACCCTAATGAATCATGCTGCCCTTATATTCCGCCACATCAAAAAAAAGTGCCCACGTCGGCAGAGGCCATCATCAAATGGAGCTGGCTCGTCATCTGCCTGCCATTGTTTAGCGCATGTCATGCTCTGCTTCGCATGGCGGAAAAACCCATTTGAGCTTGACTAATGCAGCCATGCAGACACAGCAGTAAGAGGTGGGGGTGGTAGGGCACACCGCATACTCTGTGGATGGTCTCTAGACTGAGGTCACTGAGCTCCACATTTGCTAATTTGGTTTGGAGTGCACTAAGAGCCAGATTTTTCAGTGTTGCTCTGTAAAAGGGAGGGAAAAATGTGATTGCACTAAGCACAGGGAAAGCAAGGGAAGGGATGTCTTTAAAGACCAGACATTTGCTGATCAGGATCAAATCCAACAACACTTAGTCTCTGTTCTCTAAAGCTTGTTCTTCTCCTCTACCCGCCATGCTTTCCTTCTCCATTTCCTCTTTTCTGTGACTGTTCTTGTTGCCCAAGGTCAGTTTGTCACAGAGAACACAAGCTTATCTCACTTGGTTGCAGCGATTCAATGATTGGTGTGTACAAACAAGTATATCAAGCAGGAATGACATGTGCCCACCTCTCCACCCTCCTCCCTCACGCCCTCCTCTCTCCTGCAGACATTGAGTATGTCCTTCCTGCTCCCTCTGCTACTGTCTGTCTCTCACTTACACTCGGTGGGAGTGAGTGTCCCCTGCATGAGGTGGGTTACACAAGCTGCTGCCCTGGGAATCCCGGGCCAGCTCATTATCCTGCACCCCTGAGACACAGCTCACTGTAAATTAGGGCATAAAACGATGCAGGCTCGTTAAAGAGCCACAGATACACTCATTAGCATCAGCACCTTTCCTTGTTAGAGCCTGTATCAGCATTCGCTTCCACCACCACGTTGTGTCCTGTCATTCCTCCACACTGACTGGAAGGTTTAGGATTAATGTCAGCTCTAGCCAGCGGGTCAGCACTGTTGTGGTTCAGATACGGGACTGATTGATCAGTGGTGGCGGGAAGCTGTGGAATTCGTTGACAGCTGCCCACTATCCCCGCCACTCTTATCCATATTTCATTGTGTGGAAGGGGAAAAAACCCTGTCTCAGAATAACTCTTGTCTGGCAAGTGGCTGACTAGTTGTGTGTCACTGCTACAGGGGATGGATAAAATAACTGAAACCTCTTTCAGTACAGTGTCATAGTCTTGCAGTAGATGCCAAGTTGGCTGATTCTCTTAATGGTTTTTTTTTCTGATTTTAATTCTTCTTGATTAAACTTGATATGTATTTTTTTTTTTTTTTTTTGAAGTGATGAACCAATGGTCTCTTTATATGTTTGTTTACGTAAATGTAATTGCCGGACAGACCTCTATTAAAGGGTCACTTTACCGATTTTACATAAAAGCCACTTAAAGGTGCACAGTGGAGTCTTTAATTACTAACATTACTGAGCAATGTTTTTATGTCTGGGACCCTGTTTTATCTATATCATGCACTTGCACAAGGATGAACATGCGCAGCCACCAGCGTTCAATTGGTGGTGGTACCATCCCATTAAATTTAGTCATGCACCAACAAAGGTAGTGAAGAAGAGGACTGCTAGCAAGTAAACATGAATCTAAACAATATGTGTTCAAATATGAAAATGTACTAGTTTTTTGAGTAATAAAATGCAATAAACACATTTTTAGATCTCAAGGATACATACAAATTTATTTGATGAGAAACACTGGATGTAGGCAGGGTTTTTTCGTTTCTGTTTATTTGTTTAAAATAAAACTCCTCGGGGGAACCTTTTAAGCCCTGATCATACTCCAGAACAGACGTTAACGGTTGTAGACTTGCTTGCAGACCCCAGATGCAGACACACTTCTATACATGCTACAGTCAGGGGTATGCTTACACAGACATGTTCCACACATGCCAGTAAACATGATGTGGACCTCCTGACAGCATTAAGAAGAGCTCATTTAGCGCTGAACATCATAATTAAAAATATTAAAACAAAAAAGAGTGTCCAGTTTACTTGTATGGCCGTGCTCTAGTTGTGCAGACAGTCCATGCAGTCTCAAATTTTGGATTGAGCAGATGTTGAAATTTTATGTCATGCAGACCACAGTGGACCTTGAAACCGTGAATTAGCCTTAACTTTTGTGAGGAGTACTTCTCAGGGAAGGAGCTTTCTAAAGTCTGAAATAATGACCCTGATGCTTATCCCAGCTTGAGCTTGGAGACTACAAATGTTTTACAAGACATTACAAAGTGCATGTGTGGAGTTTGAAAAATACTGCCCATTAGCAGGTCTTGGTAGTCTGAAAACAAAGATACTTGTGAGTTGCATTATGGGAAATGGGTCCAGCATTTTTAGAATTTGAACCATACTACAGGCTAAAAGTCAGGATATCTTGGCCTCTGCTGCCTCAGTTTTGATCGTTCTTTTTTTAATGTGTGGTCCTCCAACTTTATGGAAGTGCAATACTAAATCGCTGTAGCAACCCTTTAAATTTGACAGAATCATGTCAGTTGGTATTAATATCTCTTGCAATCCCTACATAATTGTGGTTTGTGCCTATATTGCTGGACCATCAGTTGCAAACACCAGTGTGGCAAAGAGAGGAAATCTTTAAAATACTGCATTAGGAAAAAGGAGAAGTGTTCACAAGTGGATGCCAATTCATTGACTGAAAAACACTTAATGTTGTATTTGCTTAACAAGCCAAAAGTCTCAGAAGTGACTATCAAGGCACCAGCAAAACACGTCAGAATTCACCAGTAGCATGTAGAAACATAAGAACAGAATGGAATTCAATTTTGTCTGTAAAAGAGGTTAAACACCCATTTATGGATTAGTTCTCTTAGATGTTTGTCTGGATGGTTACGCACTGCTAAAGGCGTACGGTATTTGTTCAGTACCTTTGTGGCTGTCTCCTGTCAATTTATACTAGTAATTTTCTTCATTACGCTGTTCGTCTAAAACCAACTATTGTCGTTTACTGTGAAAATGTGACTGATGGCAAATTGTTTTCTTTTGTGCCTGCGTAGCCTTTTCTCGGTTCCAGCATGCTATCTTGTCTGTGATTGGGCTGTGGTGAGATGGAAATGTTCATGACTGTTTGTGGGTGTCTTGTCATCATGCTGTCTCATTGGGCCCTCAACCATTAATGGCTTTTTAAAAAAATCATAACATCACAAGGTGTTTTTTTTTTTTTTTTTTTTTTTTTTTTTTGTTGTTTTTTTTACCGATCTGTCTTTTCATCTCCTCTGCATGCTCTCTGAAATCTGGTAGCATGCCGCCCATGGGTGACATAGTCAGTCCTCCTGCATGCCTTCAGTTCACTCCATTTGCATCTATAAACTTCACTTCATCTGCACCCTGCTCTTCTCCTCCCCAGGATCCAGATATCCTCTTCTTCCGTGGTTTCAGCTAAAACAAGAACTAATCAGAGGATGTCAAGCAAGCATTTCTCACATATTTGTCCATCATCATAATTATCTGCACCCCCCCCCCCCCCCCCCCATTTATTGAATGTTATTTTCTTCAAGTCACACATCTGTCCAACTAGCCATTCAACATTAGTTCACCATACATTTTACTCATTTGAACTTATCCAGAAGAAACATTCATTTATTTTGAGTCTCCATTTCAAATTGTTTCCATTAACTTATTGGCCGATTGATTAAATACATTATTAATGGATTAAAGTAAGATTTCACCTTCATTTTGGTCATCCCACTACCCAATGGTTTGAGATTTGGCGTTGTTAGGCGTGGTGCAGAGATGAGAGAGAGCAGTGCAGAGGCCTAGAGGCAGATGAGCAGTATGAACCTGTGAAATTCACCACAGCTAAAAGGAAATTATAGAAGACAGCATCATCATGGCCAGCTAGAATTAGTGCTATAACACCTGCAGAGAAAAATTTGACCCATGAGAGGACTTGCACTGCATTTGCTTTTATTCCACATTTATTCCCCTATATGTTGCTTTACTTTGCTATTATTTATTAAATCATGGAGCTAGTTTCAGGGCAGCAGTTTACATCTTAATTTTTATCCTCAAATTATAAATTGAATCCCAAATAATTTCAGCATGGAAATGCACAGGTGGTTATTCACGTGATGTTTGGAAGTTACCATGGCTCCAAAAAAACATCACTTTCTCAAAGGTATTACTCCAGTTGGGCTCTTGCAGTATTTCCACTTGTTTTAGATTTTGTTGCTAAAAACTTTATTTTTTTTTAATTGTCTTTAGTCTCTCTCTTTTTTTTTTTTTTTTTTTTTTGCACTTCCTCACAAGTTTCATCTATTTCTGATCAGATCAGAGCTTCTTCTTGCAAATATTTAGTCAAGATTCCGAGATACTGCTTTTTTTAATATGTGTAAATTTCCATTCCTTTACATACACTAGAAACAATAAATCTCTGCTAAGCAAACTACGAGAATGGGAAAGGTCAGGTACTAAGCAGCCAGACTATGAGGCCTCAGTTTCTTGAATGAATGTAATATAGCTGCAGCATTAACTGCTGCAGTTGTGTTTGCCACTGTTCAAAAATCACAAATTTTCTTCTGACTCTGTATTCACTCTCCACATATAGGACTTTTGAAAATCAGGATATGGTAATTGTAAGACTATTTTTCATCACGTTAAATGTCAAGGGACATTAATTGAGGCTTTGAGCTTCCTTTTTTCAAAGCCCTCCATTCATGGTACCAGTATGTCTGACTCAAGAGGAATCAAGTGGGTTGAGTTCCTTAGTTTTCCCTGGTCCATCACACAACTCTGTCGTGCTTTTGTCAAATTACTAACCTCACAACATGACTTGTAACTGAATTGTCTGTGGTAAACAATGGTGCTGAGCTAAGTTGCTGGTTCTTAGGCTGCATCTCTTAGGTGAACAGTGAGCAGGTATTTTCCTTCCTGCTGTTATGACCACAGAATATTTAACCAACACAGCCTTTGGATCAGCACTTACATATCCAAGAGTTATCACTGTACTGTACTGTTTAACTCCATGCTATGTGCCCCGAGTGATTGATAGGAACATCTACAATATCTGAATGACAAAACATTGTTGTGTGTGAAATTTGTTCCATGAATAAAACCTTGAATGCAGCCATCAACCTATTGTATGTTGTATTACATGAAAACTATTGTAAGCATCCCTAGCTGTGTTGTGGGTCAGCAACGAATTAAGACATGGTGACATTGCTTCCTTTAAGTGACATCAAAGAGGTTAAGTGGCTTCAGTCTTTTTCTCTCTGTCATAATCTCCCACTCATTCTCATATAACACATTGCAATTTGCTTTGCTTACACTAAGCAAACTACAAGAATGGAAAAGGTCAGGGACTCGGCAGCCTGACTATGAGGCCTGTTTTCTGAATGAATGTACATTTATGTCTCCTTTGTGTAAAAGAATAGTGAGTGACTAACGTTCAGCTCTAAATGTCAGCCTTAAAGAATTTCTTCTGCATATCAATGCATTGAATTGTAATTTAGTAAGGTCTTATTTAAATCTATATGCTCACACGCCCTGAATTTTTACCACCATGTTCCATATAAACTGTGTATTCTTCTCACAGTCATTAACTCTGGCTTATACATTGCTTACCATATCCTATGTAAACACAATTTTTTGTGGCATTCCCTATTACAATACTACAAATACCATATGTCTAGATTGTCACTGCACATATTAAGTCAAGTTTTGACTTTTCTTTTTTGGGGGGGGGTTGTGTGATTGTTTATTTTTGGTTTTTGAAAAAAATACTCTGGTTGAACCCACATGATCCTTTTTTTTTTTTTAACATAAAATGAAAAATCTGCATTTACTCACTGAATGCAGTGCCAGTGTAGGATGTATGGTTCTTTAGTGCATGACATTCATCCCCTTTTGTGCTGCTATATAGACACTGCTGGGAAAAATGTTATATTTTCAGTCCTTTTTGACATGTTTCTCTATAGAATTTACTGGATAAATAAGATGAGACGTTACTGAAAGTTGATTTTAAATTCTAATTTATAAAGGTGTTTTATTTTAACTCTTTCCATAATAAAGTGTCTGAATCCAACACTTCTTCACAAGCCACTTGTAGTAGATGCACTTCTTTACAAATGAAATATGATATTGAATGATTGATCCAAACCTAATTACAGTTTTAAAATCTTGTCCCAGAGTCTGGGAAAGTTGAAATTAGCAATGGGAACACCTCTTAAAAATTGATTTAATAAAAAAAATAAATCACAGATATTCAATCTTCTGGATTTTTTACAAAACAGAACAAACAAAAAGTGCACAGTAAAAGGTGCAACAGTGCAGAGAAATAATGATATTCTCACATATATTCTTCAATTTTAAATTTTGCTCAAATGTCAATTTGAGAGTTTGGATATGGTTATAAAACGGTATTGACAGAGTGTGACTTCCTATCTTGTTCCTCTATATTCTTGGTACAATACAACTGTATGGGTTCATGGGGTGGGCAGCCTGTGTTGGCAAGAAAATCAGCCACTAGCCACACAGCACAAATAGCCCTTTTTCCCTCTGCAGCAGCAGTCATTAAGGCATCTTATGACTTTCCTGTCCAAACTGGGAATTATTTTTGTCAATGACGATTACTCTAATTTGGCCACAAGCCTCTCTGCTGTTTTTTATGAAAGGGTTTCCTCATTCACCACTATTCATGTGAGGAAACTACTATTTTGGGTCCATGCCTCAGTTGTATAAAGACATGTTATTGCCCTGTCTGAGCCTTATACACAAACACAATTCATCAACAGGTGTGGGAAGAAATATTTTTTTCTCTGCAGAGGGATGTTACTTTTGGAGTGTGTGGGGTAAGTGTGAGAGAACAAAAGTCGCTGGCAAGGGGGCATTCAGCTTGCAGAAGGATTTTCCCACTCAGCAGAGGAAAGAAGAGAGGGAAGCCTTGATACAGCTGGCTGTGCGGAAGCATTTATAAAGCTGAATTAATTGCACTTCTTTGCAATTTAATAACTCATGAGATTTGACAATGGTCATTAAAGGTTAAAGTCAGTTGTAAGAGTGGTATCAGTTTGAATTAACCCTCATGTTTAAGCTTTACCTTCACAGTCTGTTTTCATGTAGTAAGAAACCTACAAATGGAGAGTAATGCTAGTTGTGATTTGTTTAAAACAGCGCTCAGCCTATTATAGGCTGCCTCTTAAAGGAAACAAAACTTGTCTTTTACAATGAATGGTGGCTACAAAAGCAGAAAATGTTAAAAGTACCACACATGCACTGAAAACCATTCATGTGAAATCTTAATACATACTTTGAGGAAAGATTAAAGTTGTAGCTTTGGTTTGCCAAGGTGTGACTTGAATTGGGGAGGAAGATAATGGAAAAGGCAGATGAAGCCATATTAATGGTATGTTGATTTGTAATGGTGGGATGCTTGGCCTTGCCATCAGCAATATTTTATATATTTTTTTCCAACATCAGGCTTCAATCCCCTTGAAGGATGTTTTATGTAAAATATGCTTTTTGTACCCTGGAAAGACATTTAATCAAGATTAACCTTGGTATTTTAGTAGCCAGTGGTCTAGCTTTGTGAGGTTTCATAATGGAAGACAATTAAGCACTACTTTCAGTGCTGAGGATCCGCTCTTGTGGAAAAAAATATTTATTTATAGCAAGATTTTTTTTTGTAGGTTTTTAAAAGATATGTAGAAGGAAGATTTCTGTCTTTTTCACTGGGTTCATCATTAATCCTGTTGAATAGCTTGACCTTTAAGATGTCATAAATCTTGCTTTATATTAGAAAAAAGGCCAAATAATTAGCAAAATATTATCAACTTTAATATCACAGTTATTTTATCAGAAGGAATCCTCACTTTAATAAATAGGATTTCATTGATGCCCAAACCAGTGGTGGTAGACAATCATTTGTTCATTTAGGTGGCTGTATTTTTGATTTGCTATATTTTCCTGTGAACTGAACCTTAAATTTGAACTTTTTCAATTTCAGCATTAAAAAAAAACAAAAAAAAAACACATGCAAGGACCCTAACTTCGTCCAGCAAAATGATCTGTTTTTGTCCGGAATACTTCACCTTTCTTGAAATACTTTAATCAGTACTTGTAGCAGCCATTAGCCTGCTGGAAATGTGGCAGCAGGGGAGCACTGCTCTTGTGAATGTTCATTCATGGTTTTCAGAGCATGGCAAACTCGAGTATCCCCACATTGACCGCTAAGAAAGTGCAGAGAAAATAGTTTTCCTGGGTGGTCCGACTCATTAATACACTCCGCGCTTGTTGATTTACGGCTCACAGTTCAACTGCTGCCAATTAACGTGAAAACACGCAAAAAAAAAAAAAAAAAAAAAAGAGACGACGGAGGAGGAGGAGGAGGCCACTGAGTTTCCTCCTGTGGCACAAAACTGAGTCAGGAAGAACCTGCCCTCCACATCAAGGTAGGATATCAGAAACTATTAAAAACTTACAGCTACAGGCTTAGCAAGCAGCCTAACATCAAGCTCCTTGAGGCTCATTTATTGCTAATGCTGTAACTTCAGCTCTGGTGAGGCTTAATGCTTAACTTAACCAAACTGACGATTCTGTTTTAATGACATGAGATTTTTGTTTTTCTATTGCATAACTTTTTATTTATTTATTTTCTCGGTTGCTTATTTGAAAAGAAAATAAGAGAGTAAGTATAAAACCAAGGGGCTAATATGCTTAATTGACTCTTTAAAGAAAAGGAGGCCCCTCTAAAGCCTGACAAAAACGCATTCTGATCACTCCAATGTTTTTTAATCAATTTGGCCTTTTAAAAAAATCATATCCTAAAGCCTTGCTCTATATTTCATTTGATTTAATTTTAAAATGAATGTAGGCCCATGTGTGTTTCTTCATAAATAGACAGTAGGTTTTTATTACTCTGAATTATGCTTAATAATAAATAGGGTTCAGTGAGGTCATGGAAATGAATATGTAAATAAAAACTCTTCACTTATCCTGTTAATTGCATAAGACAGACTAACCTAAATTTACTAGTCTGATTAAGCAATACAATTAGACTGATGTGAGTTTAGTTAGTTTCTCACGTCCTTTCGGTTTGTCTGCTGTATTTAAAGGGTGTCATGAAGCCTTTTGTGTAAATTATATCATCAAAGAAATATACAGCCATTTGAGCTCTCAATTTTGCACTGTTTTTCCAAGGACAGGAATCCATTTAATTGCTCAGCAAAAGCAAACTACCTAAAAGGCATTTGCTTTATAAGATAAAATAACATGTTCATTGTCATTATACTTGCCTATTTAGTGTCTTTCCCTCATAAAAAGCAGAAATAACAATAAATAGCCCAACGTGTCAGGTATCATCTAAATTATGTGGCAGTTCTCTCTTCTAATGTTGGCTTAATGGAGTTTGTTTAGAGGAAGGGAGGTGAGCAGCAGTCATGTCTAAAATGTGGACAAAGCTCAGTAAAGTTCATTATAAGTTGTTACATTACCCCTCCTAGCCTGCTACTCTATTTGCCACATCAGATAATCACATGTATTTTGTTAGTTATCTTTAAGCATGAAGCCTACTGTTTTTTGTTTTGTGCCTGAGTGTTTGTAAAGGGATTATTTTCTTTTTTGTTTGCATTCATCCCACTAAAATCAGCAGCTGCCAGTTGAGGTCATGCACTGTCGCACGGTACCCTGTAACCTTGTCAAAAGCAATCATTGCGGTAACACAGCGGCTATAGTTTTCCTCTCATCTTAAGACATAATCTCTTTAATTGGTGTCAGAGTTGGGGTCCTTATGGTGAAAGTCCTGAAAATACCCACAGAGACAGACACGCTCACTTGTTGACACTTAAAAAAAAAAAAAACACAAATGAAACAGGGCCTCGTCAATGTGGTGCTGAAACTTGTTAATCTAAAGTGGGAGGGGGGGTGTTACCGCAGGCCCTCTAGCCACTCCAGTCTGACAGGATCTTTCGACTTAAGTCAGTCCCATCTGACCCCTCGGACTATTCAAGCCTTTCTCTTTACACCTGCTCAGTCTCAACAATGCGGACCAAGTTGGGATGACAGGAGATTTGCTTTTAAGCTCACAGTGCTTACACCTTGAGGAAGAAATTTATCTCATCATGGGGTGTGAAATCCTCTTGTTCATTTGGTCCAAATTAGGGTTGGGTGATATGTAGGGCTACAACTAACATTTATATTCATTATCAGTTCATCTACTAATTATTTCCTTGATTGACTGTTTGATTATTTAGTCTATAAAAAGTCAGACAATAGTGAAAGATGCCCATTGTGACTTTTCACAGCTCAAGGTAACTTTTTCTGATTGCTTGTTTTGTCTGGCCAGCAGTCTATAACCCAAAGTTATTCAAGTACAATGATGTAAAACAGTGAAAAGTAGCAAAACCTCCCATTAGACAAACAGGAGCAAGAGAATGTTCAGCGTTTGTGATTAAAATGACAAAAACTTATTGCAGATTAAATTTCTGTTGACAAATGGATTTATTGACTAGTCATATCAGCTGTAGTGATATGACAATATATATACTGTGAGATAATGGAGATTTTGTTATATTTTGTACCAATTTAATAATCCCTTTCAATATTTCTGGTTGCATAAAGCTACTGTGAGTAATGCTGCAAATCAATGAGCAGGGCTGCTTTATGGTAATAGTGGATTTACATGAAGTACTTTGATTTGTCAGGCTGGAATAGCCAAAAGAGACATTCCCATTTGCTGATTTTACCTTTAAGTGTTTACTAGGTACTCCTAGCTAAAATTCATGCAGATGATGGTTATTATAGCCTATTAAGTTTTTGGTGAAACAGTTTTAGAGAGGTGTTGATTTAACTTCATAGTCATTTTGGGGGCTGCATGTTTAGCGTACCCTAATTTATTTAAATGTAGTGGGTGAAAGCCAGGATCATAAATGACTTTGATGTTTGGCCTGCAGTAAAGGATGCTTTGGTTTGTTGGGAAGGCCACAGTTCACTGTCAGGGTCACATGAGCCGACCTTGCATCCAGATCTCCTGGTCTGTGATCAGTGAGCAGAGAGCAGCCCTGTTTCTTCTCACCTCACAGCAGCCTGATGCTTTATCAAGGGGTTTCAGAGGTATGACTTTGAAAATGGGACCTCCATATAAACCAATTAAATCACTAGATGGATGTCCATAGGCAGGGTGATGGTAAACCTTGAGGGATTCAAAGACACATCAGCTTCTGACGGCATGGAATATGACAGAAATCATCTAATAAATGTGACATTAAAACTATCCAAGAAAGAAGTTCTGGTAGGCACAGTTTTTACAAGAAACAGAATGTGGCATAGTGCAACACTCTCAAACAATAATTAAACTAATTGGTCTTCAGCTTGGAGTTGTTTAAATTTTCTGTTTTCCAAGCGTAGACACCCACCCGAATACTCCTCACCTTTACCACGGGAGAGCAGTGAGGAGAAAAAGGGGAAAGCCAGATGAATGTGGAGAACACACATTAATAAAACAGGAAATTGGGGGCTAAAAAGTGCAAATAATCACTGGATGTGAATGTGTCCATTGAAGCACTCTTTTGGGTGCTAGCCCGATGCTCCCGCTAATGGTCTGTTTCACTGAAGTAGCACGAGGAATGCTAACCTTCTCAATGCTTCGCAACTCAGGGCAAGCATGGCAGCGCTCCCATTTGTGTATGTGTGTGCATCTGTGTGTGCTTACTGTCATTATCCTTTCTCGAGTAAAAAAAAAAAAAAGAAAAAAGAAAAAACTCATTCTAGCATACTCTCCCATCCTGTAATGAACAGGGTCTACATATTTATGTTTTTGCCAGTGAACACTTGAAACACAAGAGGGGTTAAAGTAAAGAGTGGGGAGGTCTTTGGACCATTTTCAATATTTCCCCCCTCCATGCCCCATAGGGCAAGTGAGGGGTTGCTTCTTTACAATAATCAGGTGACCAGAGGAAAATAGTGTGGCCTTAACAAGCCCAAATTAAAAAAGAACATCATTTTCATTATGCAGTCAAACACAATTACAAGCAAATGTTTTCTCTGTGGAGCTGCCCCTGCTTTCAGGGTCTTTGTCCCTCGCTCCTTAGTGTGTGCAGAGAAAGGCCCCGGTGGTCAATGGGCAGCTGAGTGGCGTGTTCAGCGGAGGCCCACATCCTTAGCCCCCAGCGCAGAATGCGTTTTGTTAGAAGAGCAGCCATACATTCTGAGCAGATTTGTTGAATTAGAGAGCGCAGCGGGAGACGGGGAAGCGGGGGGTAAGTGATGGGGAGGACTTGTTGCTAGGTGACTGACATACAACTGCAGCATGCCAGTTTTCAGAGCTTGGCACTCCTTGTCTGTTTTCCTTTTTGTTTTGTTTTCTTCCTTATCACTCCCCTTCACCTCCCCTCCCTTCCCTGCTCCACCCTCCCATCAATTCACTTGTCTAGCTCTCCTTGTAGCTGAAGTGTGGATAATAAAATGAAGAGAAAACAGATAAAAACAGGGTGAATCATGGAGGATTCTACAGTATACCTCTAGCACCTACTTAGAACCTAGTCATCAGCTTTTCAACTGTGTCGATACTTAAAAACCTCACTGGTGCTGAGTGTTGTGGGAAAAGAAAATGCTTTTATGGGGAAAGTAAAGGTGGATTCCTTCTTTCTAATGCTCTAGTTAGTATAGAATCTGACATAAAACATTAGCCTCATGGAGACACTTGCGCTATCAGCAAAAAAAAAAAGAAAAAAAAGTAATCTCTCGGGGAGGACAGACAGAATCTCTCTGAGCCCACCTCCCTGCAGGCATCACTGCTTAGCAGATTTGCCATTTGAAATACTGATTTTCTGAAATATAATCTGAAATATGTACAATGATTACTCAATGAGCTGTGTATATTTTGAAACGGTCTTCTGCCTCCTTATACCAATGCGTAATATTTAATAATTAGAGCCGGTGTGGGGGTTATTCAGATTTTTCTGACAGACTCATTGAATTTTCCTGAGCAAACACTTCCTACATCTCCTTTCCTCGATCACTTAGTGTCTTGTCTATCTCCTGACTGCCTGACTTAGCAGTCTGACCACTTACCTTGTCAGCCCCATCCGTGCATGTCAAGCACGACCCTGACAAGAGTTTAAAGTCCAAGATCATTTGTTTTACCTCTATTTTTTTGGCTCAAATTTCCACAAATATTTATGTATACTGTCTAACTAGATAGAAGATTGTCTCTAGCCAATTGATTCAATTATGATTTGATTGTAATAATATATTCCAAAAGATTATTTGCACAGCAGTACAGACTTTACATTCAGGTTTACATGACAAATGTGCCAGTATTGAGTCACAGTCGATTGACATGAGGCTTATCGATTTTTATTGTCATTTATAGATATGTGTGGGCAGCACGTCTGTCTTCGAGAGTATGAATACATAAAAAGAAAATCACTGCAGCTGCTGGTGCTGCCGATTGTGGAGAGGCATTGCCTGCACACTTTGTCTCCGCATTTGTCTGAAAATGTATTACACTTTAAGAATTAGATTTTTTTTTTCCCGGTCATCTTTGAACATCACACATTTCCCCTCAGTTTCGCATTTATTTGAAGCTCTGACTGAAGGTCAAAACCAAATACACCCAAACGAAAAAAGCCATTGTTGATCTGTTTCTCCACCTCGTGCCTCCCTATTCCTTTTCACCAAGAAAGCATCTTTCTTTCTTTGTGGTGCCGGGGGCTTATGAGACTATCAGGGCACACCTGTGCCCTGAGGAAAATTCCCCTGCTCTCTATAAAGCTGTATTATTCAGCACAAGGCCATGACAGTCAGTGTTTCTAAAAGCATTTGGAAGATTGTAAATGGTGATGCTAAAAACTGTCACGAACCCACCAATGCACAAAAAGAAGAAAGATACTGTATGCAATAGACATGCTTTATATGTGGAAGGTAGAGAAACTGTCTAGAACAAGATATAGGCATTCACATTTGATAGTAAAATAACCTTAGGAAAGAGTGTAGCTTGTTTTTTTCCAGAGAAGCTCATATATGCTGCTTTTGATATAATATGGTAATTTATTTGGACTTTTAAAGATTTTTAGTGACCTTCTCTATTTTGGCTCATTTTTTAAATCAACCTGTTGAGACGACGCTGCTGGTTTCATTACCTTATGATGCAGTTTAATTGTCAATTGGACATGTCATATTCCCTTAAAAGAAAAAAAAGTAAACAATTAATATTAAGCAATTGCAGCCACAGCCATTTGCACGATTCAGTCAAATGTTTATGAACCAGTTTTTTGTTTATTATTGGCTGTTTAATATGGATATGTAATTAAACCAACATTAAAATTAGTCAGAATTACAAGCATTATGTGAAATATTTAATAAATACTCAATTATACTTTATAGACATCTGACTTATCCATGAATAGATAAATAAACAAAGAACATGATTATATATATAATTTTTTTAATATTATTACTATTTTATTTGATTCTTGACTTTTTCATTTATTTTTAATTATGAATTTACAGGAACTAGCACATTTCATTTGTGCGTGTGTGTGTGTGTCTTTTAAATGAATGGCCATAATGCTGTTTTTAATTGTGTGGCGTGTTTTGTATTTGGCTTTGGTGTATTTGTGTGTGTCGACCTGTGCATGAACAGGTGTGAGTGTGTGTCTGGCAATAAACGAGCAGTTATTGATCAGCTGAGCTTAAAGTCTACATGGACTTGTTGTGTTTTGGCTGATTGGATTAGCAGCCACATCTATTTGGCCCTTCTCCATGCGACTCCCAAGCTAAGATGGCATCAACACTGTCTCAGTTTATACTGGCTCAGCCTCCCTCGCTGCTGCTGTCAGCGCTGATGTGCTGCAGTGTGCCAAAATATTTGGCAGGACTTTAATGAAACTGGATACCGATGAGACCACAAACAAACTTGTATCACATTCTTTAACAAATACATGACTAGTACTTTAAGCTTTATGATACTTTCATCTCCCTTTCAAGAATGCGTCCAACCTTTCTAGCTATTTTCAGGGTGGATTTTTTTCTTGATCTGACTGAAAATAAAATGTTAATTGAACCAAACTGTGTTCAGGCTGGTTTCAGCATCTGAATTAGTGCTACCATATCACCATCACCACAGCTGGCCTCTACACAGGCTCACAGCCAGTATTTTATTGATCATATACTCTTCTTTCCCGTGATATGATTATTTTTGTCTTGTTGAAAAATCCACTGCTGACTTCAGTGTCTTGTATCTTGCTCATTTACATTGACCCGAATACCCAGCATGTCTGTTAAGTAGCATGATTTAATCTTCCCTGGCAGGAGCACCCAGAGCACCCCTCTGCTTACCCTCCAAACATGCATTTTTAATCAGTATATTAAGATGTCACATAACAGTCTGAGCTCATCAGCAGCGCCGCTGGCCATAGCAGATATGGATTCAGCTGTTGAAAGTAGTATTAGACCCTTGGCTGCTGGCTATTAGAGAGTAATCACTAAATGATGATGTGTAAAATGTATTTTTCTTATGCAAGAACCATACCAAGAGTGACAATTCTGCTGCAAATAAAATGTATAGTTGTGTCTTTTTAAAAGAAATTGTAGGATGTTACATTCACTGTGTGGCATAAAATAGCAAGGACCAGTGAGGAAATCATTTGACTCATCTTCTCAAGGTCTCTGAAGTCTCCACAGGGCCTTGTCCTTGTAGCACAAGACTGCTGATGCCACGCGGTGCACTGAGAGGGCTGCGCACGGTTAAATATCTGAGTATGTGTGAGTGGCAAAAGCGAGATGACTCTCAGCCTGTCAGTTGTGTTTGTAGTCGTGGCATCAAGCGGGGACCTGCTCAGTGACACTGGATAACTCAGGCAATGACATGAATACATACACATATACTTTTTCTCTCTGGACTCCATCGCCCTCACTCACCCATGCCTGTGTATTACACACACACACACACACACACACACACACACACACACACACACACACACACACACGGCCCTGTCAGCTATCTCCTGTCAGAGGCATCAGCCTGTAGGTACAGTTGTGAGCTTTATGCTCACAGTGATCAGGCAGCTTGCCAGCTCTGCCTTCTCCTGTCTCTACCTAGACGACTCTCTTCATCTTAATGAGCTCTGTCAGAATGGCATTTGACATAAGCCATCAATAAAGCACAGCTGACAGACATTAAGAGTCCAGAAATCCAGGATATCCCTGGCCTCTGCCCCTTGTAGTGGAAACAACTCTCAAATCTGAGTTGGTGCTTCATTTTCAAGTAGAAGGCACATTATCACGCTCAAGTTTTGATCTGATACAGCACTGAGGAAAATCCATGTAACACAAGCACAAACATCATCTGTAATTTAAAATAAGATGCTTTAATATGGTTTTTTTTGTATATAAAGATAATTGGTTTTATACCTTTTATTTTAAATTGCATTTAATGGTAAGGTTATTGTTTTTAAATCAAGGAGCGTATATGCATTTTTTATCCAATTAAATCATTTCCATTTTCAATAGACACTGAGTGTAATTGTGCTGCATTGTACGCACAGGCTCTTCTCAGAGTGAGTCTCCACACTAATATAAACCCTAGATTGAGGAAACAATTCCATTTTATGGAAACTAATCAACTTGAAGGAGTCTTTCTGATCCTTATAGTATAGGAGAGTGTAATGCAGTGATGAATGTACCATTTACTATAAAGTAATTCTGAGCTCAGGGTGAAGTCACTGCGCTATGAGGGGATGGTATGAATCATTCCCCGGAGCTAATGGACACAATCCAGGTTTCTCTTTTTATTTTTTCTCTCTCTGTAAAATTGCCTGGAGATGTATGGGTAGTTATTAGGGGAATTCGTACAGCAAAATGAATACATGAAATGAATCCAGCATGCCATATATCTATATGAAAAGTATTTGTAGTTGTTTATTTTTCATACAAGCTTCTTTTCTACTCACATACAACATATTAAATCACACATATCCTAAAGAGGCTGTGTAAAGGTCACTGTTGAAAAAGCTGCGATAGTGCAGACAAAAGAGCAAAGTCTGTTGCTAGAAGAGACATTTATTGACAGTCATCTGTGTGTGTGTGTGTGTGTGTGTGTGTGTGTGTGTGTGTGTGTGTGTGTGTGTGTGTGTGTTGGGAGGGGGGGCCAACTAGGAGGAGCAGAGGGTCTTAGACAATGTGAAGTGGAGGTGAGGCCCAGGCGGCATGGCTGCGGCGTTGTGACCTGTGCCCTGACTCACGCATCATGTAGCTCCCTGGCGCCAGAGGACCTCCTGACTGTGATGAGTTTTGACTCCTGTCACCTTTGGGTGTCGTCAAGATCCTCTGACATGGACAGAATTTTTTTTTTTCTGTTTTTTTCTTTTTCTAGAGAGGGTGCTTCTCTGTAGCCTAAATGCTTCACGGGTGACCACTGTCCCTACCAGTGAGGAGGAGAGAGAGGAGACATTGAGGAGTCTCTCCAGACAGATTCAAGACACCAGAAAACCAGAAAATAGAGGTTTGCTCTTGTCACACACAAACTGAATACGTCCAGAACCAACATAGAGGTTTCTTCTTTAGAACCCATCCATTTACGCTGGCAGTAATGGCGATACAAACTGTGCCAGAAACTTTGAAATGTTATGTAAAAACTGCACAGTCATTCTTTTCTATTGTAAGCCCGATGTACTGTAAACGGTTTGTTATTGAATAAAATACAAAAAGAGAAAGTGCGTGGGTGGCAGCAGAGTACAGTCCAAAGACCAAGCATTCAGTCAGCCCACCTGTTTTGACAGTTTGTCTGTTACTGCGTCAATTCATTTTTTTTGTTTTTTTGTTCTGAATTTGTTAAATTTCTGGTCACTCTGCACTCAGGTTTGACAACAGACCATTGTGTTGGACATTAGAAAATGTTTGAGTTTGAATCGATTTTGGACAGTTTACCTCCTTTCACCAATGCCCTCAGCTATTGTAGTTCATTATGACGGAAAACAAAGAGGTGATTGTCAGGAAAAGCACACCACTGGATGCCAATTTCATGTATGTTTTGTACGTGGAAAATCAATTACTGCTGTGTTCAATTTCAATTTCAGGCATTCTGTATATAACTATACGAACAGAGGATTTACTGCTCATAATTACAAGTCTGGCATTTTAGCTCTAACAGAATCACTTTGTTGTGCAAGTGCTATAGGTGAAGCATGCATTTGTTCATTTGCAATTTCTGCTCCCTCTGCCTCTCACACAAACACTCACAAAACAGGTAATATATAGTAGGCCGTGTGCAACATGCACTCACCCAAGTTTCATTAAGCCCTTTATCTGGCCAGAAATTGACTGCATTCAAGAATGGAATGGATGTAATAATTGCATGCACTCTATAACATGTTCTCTCACTTACATTTGCGACCAGTGGGGGAGGATGACTCTGTGAAACCTTGGAAATAGGATCCCACCTTTATGCTCTATGACAATAGCTAGATTCAGTGAAGTTACATTTACAGGCCCCAGATGGTTGATAAAGCCTATGGAAATATGTACAAGCACTGCACAGATTTACACAACAGAAAACGTCTTTGCCAAAGGTGTAACGGCGCTTCTGCTTTTGTACAGCCTCACTGTGCACATAATGCACAGCTCTGTTAGTAAAATCACTCTTTTCATGGCAGTGTTGAGAATGTACACTCTGGAGTAAGTATTCACTGCCGCAGGCAATCTCCGTTTTGAAATGTGCATTATGGAATTACATATTCAGTGCATCATGTGTGAATTGGCTTTGTGGCTATAATGTCTAATATCACGTGCTCTGGTTATGATAACAGGGGTCTGGCTGTGCGGTGTAGTATATGCCCTGTGAAACAAAAGCTTGGGGGGGGGGAGTATGTGTGTCAGGGCAGGCTGCGTGTGTGTGTGTGTGTGTGTGTGTGTGTGTGTGTGTGTGTGTGTGTGTGTGTGTGTGTGTGTGTGTGTCCACACTGACTGCTGCAGTGTATTGGCTCCCTGCTATCCGTGTCAGCAGGGCTGTGTGACTGAAAGGCACTGGATTACGTACAGTCGGGGCCAATGGGTCAGTGGATAAGAAGTCTTCTCTGTTACCACAAATCCACAGATTAAATGCAGCGTCGAGAGCTAGTGCCGCCCTGAGGGCAAATGGGTCTGAAAACACAACTCTCAGAGAGCTTTGGCTTAACCCTTCTGTCACTGTGGAGCCACGAGGCAACATATGAGCGAAGTGACTTCTCGTTCAGTCCTGCTGCACGAGCCTGGCCTTTAAATACATCCGGGTCATCCAGGGGTTATGGGTAGTGTTACTGACATGATATCTTAATTGGAAAGTTAATCCTGTGCTGGGACAGCTAACTCTAAGTTAAAGCAGTCTGTCCCACAGGGAGAAGTCAACAAAACACTCAAATCAGGCAGCCTTTGAACGCGCACAGTGATGTTTGCATCCTCCATCGATGCCAAGCAGAAGTGCCTGCCCGCCCCAGGCAACTAACAGCATACATTTACACTGTGTGGCACTGTTTTACATCCCTGACTGCCTTCTCCTGATGCTGTTTAAGTGCTTTGAACAGGCTCAGTGCCTACACAGACAGATCTGAAGGTATGTGTGGATGTTAGTTGATATTATGTGTAAAGATTCAGATTGCCATTATCAGTGACATTTAGTATGAGCAAACCCCTGTATGCCTCCTGCCTGTGTGCAAGGTTGCATATATTTCAGTGGGTTTATGAATATGAAGAGCAGCAGTGATGTGGGGGAGGGCAGATGGAGAGAGAAAGGTACTGTAGGTCTGTATGGGATAGTGGCAGGATGGCTGTTGGTGACAGGCTCTTGTAGTGTCTCGTCTGCTCCAGTGATCCCAGGGAATCTGGGTCATTTCCAGCCTGTTCACATGTAACTATTCCCCACTCCTTCCCTCCCTCTGCCCAGGGCAAGCTACGACCCAGCTACATGCTAATGATGACACAGAATAAATGTACGTATCGCGTCTTACCGGAAATTGGGAAGAAACTGAGGTCTGTGGTCTGCAGCAGGCTGCACCACACCTCTGTTCTGTATCATCCCTCTTTTTTACTTGTAATCCCCTCTGTATTACTGTTTGTCACTGAGCTGCCTCCCACCTTCAAGAACTAATGTGTATCAAGCTTTCCTTGGAAATAATCTTCTCAGGCAGTTTAATGCATTGACAGATCGGCTTCATAAGCTGCTGGTTGTGTCCATGAAGTTCTACAGAGCCTTCAGTTTATACTATTAAACTTACTGTTGACAACCTACATGTACATAAAGTTAAACAGGGATTCTATGTTATTTTACTTTAATTTGAAAGCTATTATATTTTTGACTCCACATTTCACATGATCCTTGACAGCAAATGGACTTTGTGGTGGTTACGGAGTCGAAGACTTTTTGTAGTTAATATTTTGCCTTTATTAAATTAAGAAACACAATGCTGCTGTCTAATATCTACAGAGGGTTGACAAGATAACAAGAAGAACATCAAAGCATAGACATGAATGAAATGCAGCACAAAAACCCTGCAGCAGTTATTTTTCCAAAAGTTAGTTTTTGTTGCAACTCTGTCAGTGTTAAAATACATTTCTATTTATTTTCAGGCCACATCTTGAGGTATGCTGGGTTGGATTATATTGTCAGGTGTTCCTGTTATTTTGTTCACACCCTGTACCTTACAGCTCTTGTTTTGAATCTGGTTCACCTGAGGTTCAGACTACGCTGATTTTAGTGTGCGGTTATAACTTTATGTGCACAAAATAAACGAGGGAATCTTTATTGAAATAATAATAATAGTAATAATAATAATAAAAACATCCATTTAAAAAAACCCCACAGGTATAGAAACCTACAACACCATCAAAATCTGTTTAGTCTGACAGAAGACAGGGTGCAGGGATGGCAGTGGGATCCATGAAACAAATGGACAAAAGAGTGAAAAAACAGATGTGTTTGAATGAGAACCACTGTGTTGCTGTGCTGAATGTGCGGAGATATTGGTGTCAGGAGGCCTACTATCTCCTGACACAGTGACATAGGCCTGGACTCATTCAGATACAGTAGAGCTTATACCACCTCGCCTGAGTCTATTTAAGATGACAATATAATATGTATCATTTTATATGGAGGGAAAAATGAAATGAGGAAGGCCATCACGAGGAAAGCGAGCATTTATAATAACAGCGCTCGGTACAGCGCCTACATCCGCCAAGGCCAAACAGTCCTACATGTGTCTTTTCTTCCCAAGTAGCCTATAGCTTTATTTATTTATTGTCTTCAGTCCTGACAGCTGTATGGTTTAATTACCTGCCGTGTGTAATGAAGACGTCAGTATTGTCCAAATCATATACAGCTGTGTGAATTGTACCATTCCTATGTGGCAGTCGCTACTGTTATGTGTAATTTTTATTAGCTGCAAGTTGAATGAAATACTGATGTAAACATTCCTAAATGGTGGCTCCATGTGCACTGTTACTCTCTATTAACAATGAGTAGCCTATACAATTATGTGTGAATTCACGTACGAATTCAGCATCTCGTCCACCAGATCCGGATTATTATCAGGATCTGCACCAAACTGAAGAAACAGGCCTATGTTTGATTTTTTTTTTTTTTTTTTTTAAACACCTAGATCTATAGCTACATTATTTCATGAGCAATTGACAAAAATGTCGGGAAATGCTATATCTCTCAATGTTAAGAGAGTGATTTAAAAAAAAAAAAAAAATCCTGGATCCGCCCCTTCAACCGGATTCGCACCAAACTTTAATGGCTCATGTCCAGTCCCTCCAACAAGTTTGGTGCAAATCGGTTCAGAGGGTCTACTTTTTTGCGTAATCCTGCTGACAAAAAAACAAACAGAACAACCAACAAACAAACAGATACAGGTGAAAACATACACTACATGACGGAGGTGATTAAAATAGGGGCCTATTTGCGGGGTTTCCCACAATCTTAGTACGCGGAGAATATAGCCACCTGTTTATTAGCGCAGTAATACTAAAGCAAAAATTCACTAGAAGAAAAAAAACATGACCAGACCTTTTTTTTACGTTATGAATCTTTAAACAGTGCCTATAAGGTAGACGTGTTGCTTACAGAGCATAGTCTGCAATTGTTATTTCCAGCCCTCCGTTTAAGAGATCCAAAACTCGCCTATATTTTATTGATGCGCGCTTCCTAGAAAAGGTATTGCAGTGCTTGTAAATTTAGGTTGGGACGTGCAGCCTGCAGGGATGAAATATTTACAGGCAGCTGAATATTTCAGGCCAGCACCTTGTCAGTCTCCCTCGCATTTTACTTCCACGGCTGCTTCAGAAGGAAGTCTTATTCTTTATTTACCAATATTTACCGGTTGCTGTAATAACATGGGTGAATGAACTGCGACCTCGATAGACAGAATCGTCTGTTCATCGCTTCTCCTCCATAGTGGCCACTCTATCTGCTATAAATGGGCACTTTGATAAAGATGATGCGACCTATTTCTTTGTCAAAGCAGGCCAATCTATTACAAACACATAGGCACCATCATCATCCTTTATTATTAAGATTTTTTTTAAATCTGTAATGATGATGCAGTCTCCAGAAAACCAGCAAGAGAATGAGCAGCTTCCTGCGCAGAAGGCATTTCATAACCCCGCATCAAGAGTCTATAATTCATGCAAAAAGAGCCCGAAGGGGATTTAGCTCCAGTGTGTGGGGCGTGCGTGCATGCGCATGCACGATAGACAGAGAGAGAGAGAGAGAGAGAGAGAGGGAGAGAGAGAGAGTGTGTGTGTGTGTGTGTGTGTGAGGGGGGTGTATCTGTGAAAATAATATCAGGCTTTTCCGTCAGAATGAACTTTACTACTGTATCCAGCCATGAAATAATCTGACCCGACACTTCAAACCATCTGCGCTATCTATCCGCCCTCTTATTTACTAAATCAGCCTGTGCACAAAACGGAGTGTGCCTGATACTAAAGCCGAGTAGCCTGGCAGGACCATGATAATCCTATATACACACAAATACAACGTTTCTCCCCTGCTACGTTTTACAGCCATCACAGCTTGGAAGCAGCCTCCCTGCGCTGATGCTGTCGGTACTGATACAACCATATTGTAAATATAAGCTACTGTAAGTCTGCAGGGCACACCAACACACACACACACACACACACACACACACACACACACACACACACACACACACACACACACACACTATAACAGCAGTCAATTAGCCTGTGTTTTCAAAAAGAGCATTTATTCCTGTCCCACATAAAAGAGCATGCATCATCATAACTTAGGCTTTAATGTAATTTATTATGATTAATAAATAAAGATTTTGTGAGCTTTAAAACAAACGTGGGGACTAACTCTCTTGAAGGTTGTGAAACTGTGTTTTGAAATAAAAGCCACATCGACCATTTAAAAAAAAAAAAAAAACTCAACAATTTATCATTGATGATTTAGTCTATAAAAGGATATTGAACATATCTGGATATAAAAATTAACTATAATCTTATTTTTAAAAAAGGAGGCATACATTTAGATTGTAGGATAAAACCCCCTCACAATGTGGGCTTTAGTAGGCCTATTAACCTATAGGACTAATGAGACTGTGGATTAAAAAATATAGCCCATCACAAGTGAGGTCAATATAAATGTCACAACTGAGTGGAGCAAGCTAAACACAGTATAAATATCTACAGTGTAAATATTGTCTAAAATGTACACAACACTGCCTAATGTTATCTAGTGATCTCAGGGCAGGACGGGGGCAGCCTATAGTCAGCGGGGATGTGTCATTTTGCCTGTTTCAAGAGCTGTAAAGGGAGACTGAGCTGAGCGTGTTTGCCTGCTTTGGCACTTCACTATATAGACTGAAGAGTCTTTCTTTAACACCGCCCGCCGCACAAAGGCAGCGATTGTTTGGAAAGCACGGTGGGGCAGCTAAACGTTTGAAGACTGCGAAGCAAAAAGGTCAAAATGTTTATATTATTTTTAAAAAGGGAGGTGCTGAGATCTCCTTTCCGCCTGATTGGCCGAACTTGACAGTGATTGACGTGCATCCATGGCAACCGGGCAGCCAATCTGCCAAGTCCAATAGGAAATCATCGGAGGGGGCTTGACTGTCTTTTTCTCCCCCCTTGAAAAATACATCTCGGCTCCGGCTTTAATTCTTTCGTAGGCTACTTTCAATCCCAGCCTACCTTGAAAAATACATCGCTGCTCCGGTTTTAATTTTCTTGCACCTTCAGCCCTTTGCCTGCCAAGTTTGCCAAGCGCGAGGATGCGGTAGCCGGCCCCCACGCAGCATCGTTCCTTCCTCCGCGGCGCTTGGTGTTTGCGTTTTTCACGGCTGGTCAGGCGACTGGTTCGGTAACTTTGGGATTGCCTTGTTTTTTTGGGGTGTCTTGGATTGCCTTGGCGCACGGAAAGAAGACGCGGAGGACTCGACGCGGAGGAGAGAGAGAGAGAGAGAGAGGAGAAAGGAGGGGGAGAGGGAAACACAGGAGAAGCCTCCATGTTTCAGCTGCCCATCTTGAATTTCAGCCCCCAGCAGGTCGCCGGGGTCTGCGAGACTCTGGAGGAGAGCGGGGACGTCGAGCGCCTCGGCCGCTTCCTCTGGTCGCTTCCCGTAGCGCCAGCGGCCTGCGAGGTCCTCAACAAGAACGAGTCGGTGTTGAGGGCCCGGGCCGTCGTCGCCTTCCACACCGGCAATTTCCGTGAACTTTACCACATCCTGGAGAACCACAAGTTCACCAAAGAGTCGCACACGAAGCTGCAGGCGCTCTGGCTCGAAGCGCACTACCAGGAGGCTGAGAAGCTGCGGGGACGCCCGCTGGGGCCGGTGGACAAATACAGGGTGCGGAAGAAGTTCCCCTTACCCAGAACCATCTGGGATGGAGAGCAGAAAACCCACTGCTTCAAGGAGAGAACCCGGCACTTGTTAAGAGAATGGTATTTGCAGGATCCCTACCCGAACCCCAGTAAAAAGAGGGAGCTTGCACAGGCTACTGGACTTACACCCACACAAGTAGGAAACTGGTTCAAAAATCGCAGACAAAGAGACAGAGCGGCGGCTGCGAAGAACAGGTGAGCTGCATGCATCTCGTGGATGGTTTCTGATCATGATACCTGCAGCAGTAAACAAACAATTTGGTCACAGTAGAGATGAAAAACACCCTGTATCCGGACTCGATCTATGCACCATGTGTTTTAATATACACATTCATTTTAATATAAAAAAAACAGGCCGTAACCCACGCTGCTTGGAGCCTTTCGATTCTGTCATTTCTCCGAATACACAATCATCCTGTAATCCCCAAATCAGAGGGCTTTATCTTTTGTAATAAATGCTGCTCACAGTGTCTATAATGAAATTATATTTTAAGGGGATTGAAATGCAGAAAATGTGCAGCCAGTAAGAGTGACAATAAAAAAAATATTTGGAGAGCAAATAGATTATTGGGAGAACAAAGCTCTGGATAAATGGTTTCACTCGTAATTGTTGTGAATAGGATTAAAACCAATACTGGAGAGCAACATTCAGGCTAACGCGGGCATTCGAGCTACATTAATATGCTGTTTTATGCTTATTTGATTGTTATTACACACTGGTAGGCAAGTGGCTCTGTCACATTATTTTATTTTAAACGCTAATGCGATAATTGCTAAGTCCAATTGTCGTCACTCTGTTGAAAGGCCTGTTTGCAGCGTGGGTCGAGGTCACACTTGTGTAGTGGTCATTATTAATGTAGTTAAAATAGCCTATAATTTTCCAGTGGGTACTGACATGAATGGTGTGAGCTATACATTCATTAGTGAGACCATTTGAAAACTACAGGTCTATCTATGGTCTTGTTGTGGAAATCTAAAATTGATAATTGATAATTGATAACATAACAGTGCTATTTGTTTTTATTAAGGATATTTTCAACAATGCACACCCCACCAAAAATGGCAATTTTTGCTAATTTGATTTTATAATGTGAATGTGAAAGTGAAAATGACAAAAAACAATATCATGGTTTGAAACAGTCCAATTTCTTTCATTACTTTTGTTTCAGGAAATTTTTTAGACATTCAATATTTTTTTTTTTTTAGAAAAACAGCAGGAAATGCATCTACAAAATAAAATGACCATCAGTTCAAGAACCTCATAGGAAGAAACTGTTGTGCAACTAGATTATTTTCTCATCCTTTTTTTCAAACATTTGTCGGGGGGGGGGGGGGGGGGGGGGGGGGGCACACTCATTTTGGCAACACTGAAAAGACTAAACGCCCTGCACTGTAGCCGTTTTCACGCCATGTTGTCCCTCTGTCTGTCAGGCTCCAGCAGCAGGTCCTGTCCGGCGGCTCGGTTCGATCCCTGGCGGACGAGGACGGCACCGTGGACCGCTTGGGGAACTCGTCCAGTCCGGAGGCCAGTCTCTCCAGCAAAGCAGCCGCCTCGGCCATCTCCATCACCTCCAGCGACAGTGAATGTGACATCTGACGGGCAGATCGAGGGTGTTGATGAATTAAAGAGGGATACGAGTGAAAGACAATCTAATAAAACAAGTCATAGTGCCTGCGTTGAGTTAAAAAAAAAAAAAAACACATACACACATACACAGACACATACAAACTGATATTGACTGATATTTGACGGCTGCCAAAACATGAGGGGATGTGATCTGACTGCCCGTCCTTATCCTTTTAGACCTACTATACTTTTGTTTGCGTTTTACCCACGTGTGGATAACTGAACTTAATACGGACGAATCATATTTCACGGACTAATAAACCAACGCCCCGAGATGAAACGTAAAAAAGAAGAAAGATTTAAAAAAAAAAAAAAAAAAAAAAAAAAAAAAAAGGAAAAGGGATGAATGCATCCGAGCGCCTATAACCTGCTGTTCTCTGTGGGTATTTCATGTTGAAAAAGAACTGTGATATTTTTACTTTACTTTCAAAGTTTTATAAATAATGTTTATTTGCCTATTTAAAACGATCTGCTCTGTCTCTTCGAATTTCATATTCATTTGCTTGGTGTTTTTAATACTTACCTTGTACACAGGTGAACCTGTTGAGCATGCGCGCTTTAGTGAAAATGTGTTTCCGTAAAAGAAAAAAAAAAGTAAAGATAACTTAATAAAATAATTGTTGATGAAGAGAGTATAAATTTTAATTTTTTTTTTTTTTTTGCATTGTCGTGTGGAAAAAAAAGACACAAAGTGATCAATAAAATTGGAAAATATTAATATTGTTATATAAAATCCTCTTGGCTGTTTTCATGAAGAGAAAACTTTTCGTGATATCACACCGCTATATTCCCTGACACGTTTTAGAGCGAGGCCTAATTGGCCAACACGCTTGGTGTCCTGTAACGCAGGGTGACAGCGAGAGGTCACGGAGAGGCCGACTCACTAACCCGGATGATCTGCGAGAGAGCTCATACAGATCAAAACACAGCAGATTGTGGAAATGAGCTTTAGACGATAGAGAAACAGGCATCTTAAGTCGTGCAAGTGTCCATTTTCCCAAGACAGTGTGGTCTAGTAATCAGCAGCACGGTGCAAATGCATCTCTGCAACGAACATAAATAAAAAAGGGTTACAGCCCCCCTCATGACAGGTTTATTATGGCTAAATCAGTATCATGTTTTGTTGAATTTGTGTAGCGCTAATGCACAAATATAGCATTATCTTACAATTACAAATTATGGGCTATCTGTTTATTTCATAGATTATTTTTTCATTTAAATTGAAAACAGGTTTATGTTTTCTGCTCGATTTAGCAGTCTAACTCCTTCAATGTAATTTCACACTATAGAGAATTAGCCTAACACAATATAACAGCTACTACTCTCCTCTAGTGCTATAGCCTAAAGCTATTATATTTTCTGCAACAGGTAATTTTTGACTAACATAGATATTTACTTATTTTTGCAGCATCCTTCGAAATTTAAATCTGGGATTATAAAATCCTTCTCCGGGGTGAAAACAATATCAGTAAAATATATTTATCTGCACAGAGTAGTAAACATTTCAACTGGACTAAGAGACTTAAAACCAGAACAAATTGCTCACTGCTAAGCCCATGTGTAGTGACAACCGGGATAAAGCAAAGTGAGCAAAAGCAGACAAAAGCAGAAGTTAAAGTTGAGCTTTTCCGACTGATGGGACAGACACCTGGTTCCCTCCTATTTGCAATTAATGAGGCAACAGTAACTTCTTAAACAGACAAAAGTCTGTCAGCTGGAACAACACAGAGGCTAAATCTGTATGGAGAGAGAGGAAACAAGTGAAGGGAAATAAATGGGGTTGGGAGGCTTTTTTTTTTTCTTTCTTTCTTTCTTTTTTTTTTACTTTTGCTGCCTCTCTTTCAAGACACGGGGACAAAATGGCTGAATATTTCCGTTTCTATTGAAAATAAGGACGACCGGGGGACTAGATGAAAAAGTCTTTCTCGCAGTCAATAAGGTTGTCAAACTGGTCAGCGGTAATCAGTGCTAATGATGGTCCCGGTCCCTGCTCAGACAAAAGGGGCCCTGCCGCTGTTTTGTGAAGGGAAGCGACCGCGGTCCCTCTCCAAAGAAAAGACTCCTGTGAGGGTAGTCTGGGGCACGGAAATCACAACTTTAGTGTGTGTGTGTGTGTGTGTGTGAGAGAGAGAGAGAGAGAGAGAGTGTGTGTGTGTGTGTGTGTGTGTGTGTGAGAGAGAGTGCGTGCGCGTGTGCGCGCAGTATAGCGTGAGCTCATGGCTTGGCCTATTAAAAGGATTTAATTACCAGTTGATTGTTTTCTTACTCGTAGTAGCCTGCTCACAAGCTCAGCACATTGACTGAACGTCCGTAATTTCATAAATTATTTAGCAGGCTATAGTTTGTGGGCTGCTGTAAATCAATTAAAATGCCTCATCTTTTTTTTTTTTTTTTTATTATTACTAACCTAACCTTGGCAAACATCTCATCTTATATCTCAGTATGGTGTGCAGAACTTGTGCAAATTTTTAATCTTCAGACTATCTGACAAGTTAAGGTTTGTTAGATAAGTGCTGTTAACTTGTGTAAGTAGATGCTCTATCAGCTTTGGTTATGACAAGTTGAAGGGCGCGCTGCAGCCTTCACTATACGTCTTCATTGTGATTGAATCTGTCAACCTCGCCCTGTGTGCAGTCACTCTGGAGCGCGCTATACTTTGTTAAATGACTTCATGTATGACAACTGGCTGTCTGCAGAACTGCTGCATCTGAATGAAGTGGAGCCGTATGCGAAGCTATTTTTGATAAAGACACAAACTGGTTAAAAACTTTATAATGTAGGCTTAAACTAAAATGCTGTAGGTGCCTTAATAACCTATGAGTTTATTATATTATATATAATAAGACTATAGACTACAGGTCGTAAATCCTTCCACCACTAGCACTAATTAATACTTTTTATTATTAATAACAATAATGATAATAACAGTAACGATTATGTAGCCTACATTTGATTTGATAAATTGATTATAGCTAGGTCTAGGTACAAGAAGGAGCATTAAAAACTAATAAGTGAATAAATAAATAAATTTAAAAAAAAACATAAACATTATGCATTTACTCTCATGTTTTAGCAATCTGTAGATGACTGAACTGCTACATCACCAGAAAGCATTGTTTCATTGCTAAGACTGTGAACTCTCTAACCAGAGGAAGGATAAAATGGAGCTATAAGGTGATGTATGTGCATTTTTTGAAATATACTACAGGGAGGAGACAGACCGAAGGTCACGGATAATGTACAGGCGGTTAAAAAACGCTCCATCTGTCTCCCCTCTTGAGCTGCCACACCAAACAAGGTGAACACAACACTTGTGTAAAAGTGAATAGATGCCCCCTCTTTTTTTTTTCTTTAAATAAACGGGTTCAGGTTTTTCTCCAGTTTCACATTGTGATTGTGGACGGAAGAAACTTTGAAGTGTGATCTCTGCTAAAAAACCTACCATCATGTTGTTTTGTTATTCCAAACCAGCATTTACCTCGGCTCTGTGCTGTGCTCTCTGGCTCGTCAGCCTGCTGTCTCTGTCATATGAATTTAATTATTTAAAATCATGACAATCTATGACAGTGGACTATAAGAGCCGATTAAGGACCCAACCTTGATAGGAACCCGTATTAGAGGTCGTTCACCTGTAGAACCTGCTGCCTCGCACACCTGCTTTCTGTGCGTCAGGAAGTGTAAAATCAAATATGGCACTCATAGACTCACTCCAGAAGTTTGTATATGATGATGATATGCACAGTACCGGGGGCTTCAGAACACGCAGCGTCTACAAGTAGCTCGGCGTTTATCTCCCTGCGTGTGGAGGTACAGTGATATCACTTTGAACATGGAGAGAAACCAGTTAGATATACGAGTTAAACTGGGCCCAGTGTTTTAATTTGTCTGCGGACTCCTTTACCTGCTGCGTCACTGTATCAAAAACGTTGCTTTTGAGCGTAATTTTGGGGTTTCGCGGTTCGTTCAAAGAATGTACAGTAACATTTATTTTATTCATCTTGGAGAGGTATATGTTTGTTTTTAATCTTCTGATGCTCCTCCTTTGGTGGAATGTAACTGAAGACATTTACTCAAATGCAGTTTTGAGTATTGATTAACTGCACTTTAATTGAGTATTTCCATGATACTTAGCACCACTACATTTATCTGCCGGCCATTGTAGTTACTTTGCAGATTCAAATTATTAATAGCCTACAAAATACACCCAGTGTCCACTTCATTCGTGAACAATCTTCAATCCAGTACAACTGTTCTGCCATATAGTCTTCTTTTATGATGCCAGTAATGTTCAGTTTTTGGTCACACTGTCATTGAGGTGTTAATCAAGTAACATGATGTAGCACCGAGCTAGTAGTCAGTGTTGGTGTTGTACTGGACTGCTGTTATACTCAGAGGTGTTTCTGATATTCTGCCCCCCTCATGTATGTAAATGCAGAAAACCTCTCAAGGTAGCCTAGGTAATATAATCCAGTACAACACTAACCCAACCGTTACCTCAGTAAACATGATTGAATTTCACATTTATCCTACACAAAAACTGGACGTTATGCGCGCTGTAAAGACCCTGTTGTATGTTTTATGGCACATCTATTGTATTGGATTGCACTACATTGTACAGGTGTACCTAATAAATTGGCCACTGAGTGCCTGTAATGAACTGTTAAATACCCATGGAGCCTATTGTTGTATTGTTATGTTTACGTCAGTAAAAGATCTGAATACGTGTTGTTGATGATGATAATAATAATAATCATAATAATCATCATAATCATAATCATAATCGTACTATTATAATCCATTAGTATTGGATTTAAAGTGACATGCTCATGTTGTTAGATGTCAGTCGGGCTGGTCTGCAGCAGTGGAGGGCTGATACACTGATACTGTCACTCTGTCACATTTTCCCTCTCAACACGCTTCCTGAAGTGGTCGAGGTCACTCAGCAGGGGAAACTTGTCCTTTTCAGCAGGCTTTTTGTCCTCCCCCTTTTCGTTTTTCAACCAAAGCACTATATATATAAATATATATATTTTACCCCCATTGCTTGTTGTTTACAAGGTTAAACCAGAACTCACTGGGTGATCTTTTGATAAATTCACCATCAAAATAGTTTGGTTTCGAGGGCCAAAGAAATCAACAGCAGGCGTTTTTGTGTCTGCTCATTGTGCAAAGGCCATGAATTTATATCAGAAACATTCACTTAGAGCCGCTCCTCCCCTCAGTGTTTCCCAACCTTGGAAATACAGTTATTTCAAGGTTTATGTATCTGCTTTGTCACACGTTATTGTAACCTGGCTGATGTTTTTCTCCCCATCAGAGAGGCTTTCTCTTCAAGGAACAATCTCATTTATAGTAGCTGGCTGCTGCTCTGTGGGCTTCACAGGCTGCATCGCCATCACCATGAGCTGGAGACGGAAACTGCGTGATAGTGACGCCCCCTGGTGGCGGGGACTTCTGACATGGCTCTACATAAGAGATGTCACACGTTTCTGAAGCACTGGGGTATCTTTTCAACCCACAGCAAAATAAGATGAAGTTAGATATTAGCGGGCTATTTATTATATTTTTTTTCCTACAATTTTCACCAAACATATTGAGAGGCATCAGCACATAGGCACTGATGACTTAATACAATTTTAAGATCTGTGTCTTTGTTTCAGGTCCTCGTGATGGAACAAATAATTATTAAAAGATTAATGAATTAGATTTTTTTCATAAAAAGGACAAGGCAATGAATGCAAATTTCTCCATCCACTTAAAGAATAACTCACCAAAAAACCGTGCATTTATTTTCCCCACATTATATTTATTAATTTCCCTGCTTAGTTTATACTTTCTGTAAATGATATCTCTTACGTGGTGGCTTCAAGCTCAACACAGCTTTGTCAGAAAAATAATAAATCCCCTCATTTCATTTTCAACTAACTTTCATTAACTCTTAACATTTAAAGAGACAAAGAATAAGGAATAACATGACAACCTTAAAAGAAGATTATGAGTAGTTTGTGTGCAATTGTGTAATTTAGGCCCAGCTACTGCTGATCTGTTTGCATGGATCCACTCAGCCTCTGAATCAGCAGTGAGATGCTGCAGGAGATTTTTCTGCGCCGCGGACACACCCAGCTCTGCACCTGCAGCATGGCTGCACGCTCCACCTGATTTATCAATAATCTTCTTTATAATCAGATTTATAAGATCATGTCACGGGTCACGGCCGTGCCTCCAGTTTATTCCTTGTGTTTCTAGTATTTCCCGTTTTGCCCAGAGCTTCCTGTGCCCCCCTGTTGCGGATCAGCCTGCTCACCGAAACCCATCCACTCATCTAATCCACCTGTCATCCAGCCACGCTGCACATCCCTGCTGCAACCCTCACCTCCGTGCACCTTCACTCCCTGAGCGCGGACATGAACTCTTTAACCTTGAGTCCCTGTCCTGCGTTTGGCTTCCCCCGTTGATCGTGGGCAAACCCTGATGTGATTCTCTGACTTGGAGTCAATAAACCCTGTGTATAATCCCTTCTGTTTAGCTAACCCCATTAACGAGTTTGATTCTTTTCACACTTTGGCCATATCCTCGTTCCTCTGTTCTTCGAACCATTTGTACATAAATCCTCTAAAAACATTTTGGACGTGTGGCCAAAAGTATGCGGACGCTGTAATGTAGGACAGCTAAGCTCCAGCGGGGGTAGGTCTACCTCAAAGTCAATAATAAAACTGGGGGTTATCGCAAGATGTGATGTCATATAATTAAAATCACATGACTTATCAAATGTCCAATCGCAGATTAGAGAGGAGCAATCTTCAAACAGGAAGCATCCCATGAGAAGACCATGCGTCCATCTTACGACCATACATCGTGGGTGAAGGCCACCCAAAGGTCAGTGTGTTGCCTCAAGGTTTGATGTATTGTCTTCAAATCTGCGTGTTAGTGATTTAAAAACATTTTAAACATTTCAACGGTTTAACATTTTAACATTGCAATTCACAGCAGGTTGATGAATATCTGTGCTTTTAATTCTGCTTTCCCTCCATGACAGGCCACTTAATGTCTTTCTAATGAATTCTTCAAACTATTATAGCCTATTGTTTGTGTGATATTTAACATCCACACCTATAAGCCCAGGTTTTGTAACAGCAACATTGTAAGTGATAAAATTACTGACGGTGGGATTGCACGTTTGACCTTGAGTGTAACTGCAAAGTTTTTAATTACATTAAGTAAATACGAATTAAGATGATTTTACAGTTCTGGTCAAAATTATAGAATTTCAAGTATGGCTACAAAACTCAAAATATCTTCAGATGAAATGAACCAATTTTGTATAACCGAAATATTTTAATAAAATGTCCAAGGTTACTAAACATAAGAACAAAAAAAAACTTGCATAACTGTGAAATAATAGGATACAAACACAAGATATACTCCATACACAATTATTGGCAACTTAAATTAGTTCCTCAGTCAAAAGAACAAATAAAAGACTGTACCATACTCAACACACCAAACCAATAGGGCTCCATGGGCAAAGGCCAAGGATGCCACTATTGAAGGAAAGGCACAAAAATGCAAGACTAATGTTTGAAAAAAAAACCTTTCATAGATAAGCTACCGTCTTTTTGGGATGTTTTACAGACAGATGAAACCAAAGAAGAGCTCTTTGTGAATGCAATGCATGTTTTGTTAGTGACAACATGAAACCCATGAGGAAAAGACAACCGTACCTACAGTAAAACATGGCGGAGGTTCTATCACGCTGTGGGGCTGCTGTGCTGCCTCTGGTACTTGAGGCACTGAATGCATCAAAAGAATGATGAAATCAGAAGATTACCAAGGCATTTCAGAGCGAAATGTGTTACCCAGTATCAGAGAAATTGTTTGAGGCGAAGGTCTTGGGTCTTTCAGTGGGACAGCGGTTGCACACATCCAGCAAGCACAAAAGAATGGTTGATGGAGTGTTTTAAACTGGGCAGCAATGACTCCCATTGAAAACCTGAAATCAGTCATTGCAAGAAGGACTCCTGCACACTTAAAAAGAGCTTGAATGCATAGCAAGTGGCAGAAACTAAAGGTCAAGAAGCTTCTAGATGGTGACAAGAAACATTTAGGTTGCGCACCATTTATTGCCAAAGGTTCTGCAGCCAAGTATCAGTCAAGAGTACCAATAACTGTGTCTGGGGTACAGTTTGGGTTTGTATTATTTGACTTCCATGCAAGTTTTGTTTGTTTTTTTTTCTTTTGGTCAGCAACCTTGAATATTTTGTCAAAATATTCTGATTGTACAAAAGTGGTTCATTTGCATTTATTTCTGAAGATATTCTGAATTTTGTATTTGAAATTCAGGGATGTCAGTGAGCCTTTAACAATCTTTTCAATGTCCCACATTTTGGACAGAACTTGTCAGCAAGAGCACTGATTCATGTGAAATCTGCATTTTCTCTTTTGGTTTGATTAGGACACATCCTAGGGATTTCAGTGTGCTATTGATACTGGATTTAATTAATAAAACAATGACCATATATTAAGTCTATTTGCTGCTGTAACGTATTCACTGCTTCTCAGAAGGTTGCAGAGATGTGGTCCCATTCAGCAACAAGATCAATGGGACATTTTCATGATAAAAAAAGAAATGGCCTCCCTCAGACTGTTGCCACAAAGTTGGAGGTAAAGTTGCCATCTGTGCTGCTGCATTTAAACCTAAATCTACCTCTTTCTATTCTCTACTATTTCTGAAGCTTTGACACAAGGCAGGGTCTATACAAGCAGTTAAAAAAACCTCAAAATTCAATACAGCACACTCATAGCTGCTCCATCTTCCAAATCCCTTTAGGTCCACTCATTGATCATGTGGAACCGCCACTAATTCATATACTGATTTTTTTTTTTTTTTGCAGGTTAGGCCTATAACTACAGGAGAGATCTCTAATGGTGATTGATCGACCCCGTTTAGCTCTGCTGTAAATCAAGTCGCGCCTCGTACGAAGTGAAGTCAGTCAGTGTTCATATCACCAGGCTGCTGCAGACAAGTGGCCTTAGTTTCGGCGCCTGTAACAAATATATGATGGACATATGATCAGTCCATGTCGTGTTCGCAGAGAGAGACGGTATGGACGGTGCTGAGGCAAAGTGAGAGACTGGTGAGTCTTAAAGAAGCGACAATAACCACATTTCAGAAACACGCCTCTGGAGCAAAGAGACTGTATTCAAACTCTAATTTGAAGTTAGCAGTGAAATGTAAATATGTCTCAGTAAGTAATCACTGAAGATTTCCCTTGTTGATGTTCAGATGTATTTTATTGTTTTTCCTCTATGTTATGTGTTATGTGGGCTTTAATAAGTCTTCTGTAATATAATCTGTTATGTCCAATATATATAGGCCTATCATTATTTAGAATATTAATTATTGATATATGTAACTATTTTAATATTGTAGTGGATCCAGAAGCAGGGGTGGATTCATCTGTTAAGGGGCCTTGGTGCAAGAATGAGCTCTGTTGGTCCCTATACTCCCCATCCCCAAGTTACGATACAATTCATTTAGGAACACGTACACATACTATCAGCTGAAATGTAAAAGGTGTAGGCCTTTACATGTCACAGTAGGAGGACAACAGGTGTGAATGAATCAATGTTTCACTGTCATAGCTGCCTGGGACACTTAATGGCACAGCTGTCATTTATGTTATTAATAACACCTTTGCTTTTCCTGCTACGACAAGTCAGAATGTCATTTGTGACAAACAAGACAGGAGCTCAAGATCAGGTTAGTGTAAAATGCATCTTAAAGCCCTTGCTTTAGATTATGTTTTTATTGTCCAACAAATTTGCAAATAATCAAATTAACACAAACTAATTGGCTCACTGGGAACCTGGGTTCCTTGGGGCCCCTAACGGTTTTGGGTCCCAAGCCAGTTTCCTACTTTGCCTGGTTGGTAATCAACTCTTGACCAAATGTTGCAATATAAATACAACTGGTAAGATTCAAGTGATGCATTATATTTTATAAGCTGATGTTTTTGTATCTACATTGCAGAGTAAAAACATATTTGAAATGTACGCCTCCATATGAGTAAAAATATAAGTTCTACTACTAAAAAGTCAGTACTCGGTGCTTTGTACTTCTCAGGTGTCATGGAGATAAGAGTAAACACTGAAGTGCCAGAAGTTACAACCGAAACCCCGACTGAAAATAGAGTAAGTGTTGTGATTTCTCAGTGGTCAGTGAGTGATGTTCAGCATTTGGCCACTAGATGGAGACAGTGACTGAAGAAAGACACGGCCTAAATAAGCCTTTAAATGTTTTATCCTGATATGAGTGGAAACCTGTCTTTCTCATTTATTCCATAGCTCATTCAGGAACATTTAAACACCTTCCTCCTGAACTAAAAACCTGTGGCCTCTTATGGAAGTCTTAAATTATTTATATTGCTTTACACCAACAATGGATCTGTTGAAACTGAACTAGAGAATTACTGTAAAACACAGAGGCAGTTTTTCAAGACTGAAAATTCTTCCACTTTTTTTTTTTTTTTTAACCTTTTGAAGGCACCTTTCTCTTTGTTAAACGTGGCTGTAAGGATTAATTATGTACATTACCTTTCTTTAAAAAACCTTAGTGAAATTCAATCATCCTCAGGGAAAATAAACCTTAAAAATTGACTAACTTTTCAAATGCTATGAAAATAAATCTTTTTGTTGTTTGTATCCCTCAGTGCCCACATCTCTCACACATATAAGCTGCAGAATTCACATTTTTAATGAATATGAAAGTGTTTTTCGTAGATCAAAAAATAACTCACTTTCAAGAAAAAAAAGACCATTCACTTTAAAACATCTGTATTTGTAGTATTGGCTCTTTGCCACAAGATGGTGCACACGAGTCATGATATAAAGGAAACAACTGTGGAGCTCTACAGCCTCAGGCTTTGAGACCTCAGTCCTGTTTCTGAACATTAGTAGATAATAAACCATGTGCACTAAAAGGCCTCAGAGAGCATTACTTTTAATGGCTGTTTTTATTCAAATAAAAACAGAGGTTTCTCTCAGAAGACAAGTTTTTTTTTTTACATCCAATAGCAGCTTTTCTCAGTCCTCTGTGTAATGAGCGATTGGTTCATCCAGAGAAAGAATAATTACAACTGTGAAAAAAAGAACAGTTTAAATAAAGTTTTTGACCAAAACAAACCACAGTTACACTCCCAGCGAGTTTTGACCCAAGTGTAAATGAGGGTACAGCATTACTGAGTGGAGAGTGTGAATGTACATGTGTAAGAAAGTGTTGAAGCAGGGCAAGGGTACCAGTTGGGATTTTAAGGGTCTATATTTAAACTCTCTGGTCTCCAGTTTCTGCAGCTGTCGCCAAGTTTAAGTTCAGCACCTTGAGCCTTTCTCAGTCATGCTCTTGGGTCATAGTTATAAACCTGACAAACTCGGAGGCAGTGAAAGTGAAGCAGAGAATATCGCCTTTCTCTTGTTGTCTTGAAGCTTCAGAAAGTCAGAACTGGCTCATCAGCCGATCTTCTGAACCCGTAGTTAACTTCAGACCTCATGCACAGTGAAATGCGTCGAAAGGTTTTTGTCTGCATCCTCACCTCGTATCCTATTATCATCTACTTCCTTCCGTCTTTGGCTTCAGCCTCTGAGTTATTGTTGAGTTTGTTCTTTGCCCACCTCTAAGTGTCAATGAACTAAAATACCTGCCTAATTATCAGCTCATCCTTATCTCACACAGTGACACTACCTGCATGACTTTGCAAAGCATCACGCGATCATCATAATGTTGCCACACTTCCACTAAATAACTGAATTGCTTGACAGACTGTTTTGTTGTAGAGATTTTATAGGACCTTTATCTTTCTCGTTTTAATCTCACAAAATAACATAATTGAGAAATCAAGGATGTGAAAACTCATCATTTTTGTATTAATTTGTAACGATGATGCATCTACTCAATCCATCTTCATATGTATTTATTATAGAATTAATTGATCATTGCTGTAGAATCTGAATTTTCAAGCGGTCTGAAGGTTACTCTGCCACATCAAATTGTTTGTCATATATTTAGTGCCATATATTCTTACTATTTAGGACATGGTTCAAAAAACACTTTGTGTTAGAGGCATTATGGCATCATGGCCATATCAGATTTACCCCAGTTTCGGTTCAAATCTGCCTCCTTTCAGTAAATATTTTGTGTAAATATTGAATGAATAAAAAGGGCCCTATTTTTTTTTAACCTGCTGCAGTTTTCAGCTCCAAAAGCTCAGTAGCACCCACAAACAGATCAGAACCGATGGTATGCGTTTATAATGAAGAACAATTTGTAATTTATTTTGTCTCATCAGCAGATAGTGAAAACTTTAGACGTGACAACCACAAATCAACTTTTTCTACCCTTTTCATAAGAGGCAATGAAAAGCTTATCATCACCAAGAAACACAACAGGAATTTAATCAATTACTGTATGAAACGAGCTCCTTGATATAGAGTTATACTAAGCTACTATTGTAAATTACAGTCTCATGATGTTTTCACAGTTTCAAAGTTCTGCATTTGAGATACATACCAAAGCAACTGAAGAAGCTAACATTTGCATTGAAACTATTTTGATTTCTTTTTTCGGTTTGTGAATGTTATTCAGTGCTGTACCACATTGTTTTATCATTTCATAACCGGTTACACTGCTCAATCATTTGTTTTTTTTTATAGCATATGTTTCGACAAATGTATTGACCTGATTGTATCAAATGTTCATTGTGTGAGTTTTACTTTGAGCATTTTTTACAAGATTCATTGAGAAACTCATGAATATATTTTTTATAATGTTTTTACTTACTGTCAGTTTTCATATATGTACATGACATAAAGCGAGTAAACTCAACACCGCATAAGTGTTTTTCAGAGTGTGCTGAATGTAACTGTTCAATCTCTGACACTGATTTCAAGAAAAATATGTGACTTCTCTTCGGGTTTCTCTCCAGGAACTAGAAGTCTGACTGAAGACACGGCAAACAGGACAATGAGAAGGGTTCTTCTTTGATGGGTAAGTGACACCCAAAGGTTTTCCAGCTGTACCAATGCAGCTTTGATAAAGGCTTTTCGGTCCTTTTGGCAGAGTGAGATGACAACTCTCCTGTGCATAATTATAGCTGCCACATATGATAAACACGTTTCCCACATATGACAAATATCCTACTAATTTAGCACCCCGGCCTGTACTTTACAGTGCAGCAGTAAAACAATCATTCATTATGTAGACAGACAAGATAGATAGAAAGACTCTTTGACTGCTGAAGTAGCGCCTACTGTGCAGTGGCAGCTCTGTGCCTAATAACAGAGCTTAGCTGGCATACCAGAGCCGGTGGCACGTTGGTGTAGCGGTAACTCAGAGAGAGCCTGGTAATTACCACCGGCCGCTGACACCATGCCGCAAATGCACCAGTCAGCAGTGAGAGGACCAGTGGAGCATTTCCCCCTCCCTCTGCTTCCAGGATGATCTGGTGATCAGCCATGGCATACAAGTGGTTAGAGAGAAGAAAAAGAAAAAGTGCTTTCACCAAACAGCAGGGAGAGAAAGTTTACTCTCTTTACTACCTCTTTTTCCCTCTTACAGGATCATTCATAAACATCAGGGCTAGGCTTTTTCACACTTTGCCGTGAAACATCTAAATTATCTCTCTCTCTCTCTCTCTGCCCTCATCTTGGACACACTCGACTGGACCATAAGCACTCAATGAGGAGTCATGAAGGCTTTCTCTCAGGAGAGGCCCGCTGGAAAACATACTGCAGGGCCGGAATGGGAAGTTTATTTTGCTTGGTGCTTGCATATCTGAGGGATGTGGGGCTCTGCGCACAGAGGGCTGCAGGAGCACTCCAGTTTCTGCACAGACGAGTTCATCATTGCAGAACCCGCACCCCCCACCCCCCACCC
>NW_019520219.1:145540-188343 GCF_002814215.2 Seriola lalandi dorsalis
CCCCACCCCCTCCTCCTCCTCCTCTTTCACTGTCTGAGGAAATAGTTTCGGCTCATCCCCACTCCTGATTTCTAATTCTTCACTCATCATAATTGTATGCCTTCTCTTTTCTTCTCCTCCTCCGTGTTTACCCTCTCCTCACCACCCTTCCCTGTTCTTCTATCATCTGCAGGCTAAAATAGGGCCAGCAGCTTTTCTCTGGGCCTTTTGTCCCTGCTCAGGGAGACGTTTGGCACACAGAGGATCGTGTTACAACTTTCATTTCCTGAATGTTTTTCTTTTTCTTTTTTTCTTTTTTCTGCGTGGAACCAAGAGGGGTATTTTATCCCGCTCTGCAGTATGAAGATGAAGGGCGAGGGGAGCAAGATGGCAGCTCAGATTCAGGCTGCTGTCACTCCAACGTTGGCAAACAAAGTACAAACTGCACATAGCTGCAGGGTCCTGGTGGAGAGTAGCTGTGGTGTGGTTTGGGCACAGCGGGGGTGTGGATCATGTGTGTGTGTGTGTGTGTGTGTGTGTGTGTGTGTGTGTGTGTGTGTGTGTGTGGGGGGGGGGGCTTGTTACTTGAGCTATTTGTGAGCCCCAGGAAAGGTGAGGTGATGCCCCTCGGGAGTGTGAGGTAGATTTCATTATCCCATATCCCATACCACTTCCTCTTGTTGTGTCTGCCACCGCTGCTCCTCCCCAAAAACCCCTTGAGCCCTGGGCGGTGATGTGTCTGTGTTTAGACCCATGGATCGGTCTTGGCTGGATGTAAAACAGAACAACGAGCATCAGAGTGGTGACAGTCTGCTGAACTATCAATTATTAATTGTGAAATAGTGCCCACAATATGATATTAAACCCCGACATTATGGCGGTTTCTTTTAAAGGTCCCGTGAAGGCCGATGTATGCTCAGTGCCTCCCTGCGCTGAATTGCTGAAATTTTGTTTTGAATATGTATTTTATATTTTCAAAGTCAGTCAATCTACTTTAAAGGACAAATCTGGTGCAGTTTTATATTTTTCTTATTGTCAACAAAGCCGATAAAAATACAAAAGCTAACTCTTGATTCTGTTTGACTTCAGCTGCAAGTCCATTTGTTCCTATACTGAGACATAAATCTTTAAAAACAACTCAAAAACATATAGTTTGTTTGTTTTTTAGAAGGCTAAGTAATGTCCTTAAACAGCTGAGCACTGTAGTTTTTGGCAAATGTTACTCAAACAGAAGAAAATAGAGCAAGTGTTGGGGACTAATTCCAGCAGTGGATTGATGAGCACTAGTGAACATGTCAGCCAGCGCAGTGGTGTGGCTCATTGTTGTGTTTGTAATCGTTTCGGGACAACAGTGGAGCTCTGTGGCTCAGGGGAATAATGTGTATCAAGCTTTGGACACACAGACAATGGGAGAGATTTATTGTTGTTTTGGGTCTTTTTGTGGGACTTGTTACAGAATATCACCAGACTCGTCCTTCGAGTTAGTCTTACTGACGTACTTCATCACAACCAAAACAAAGTGCACGTTTTGTTTCCATGAGCATCAGCAAATGAAGAGTTACAGAGACATTTACAGTCAGTCAGTCCGTCATCCAAGGAAAAGAGTAGTTTAACTTTATTTTGTTTGGACCCCTTATTTTCTGTCTGGTTTTCAGTTTTTGTATTTTGACATGTTTCCTCTAAACCTTTTAAAGAGGCAAAACTGAGACTATTAAAACACATAAAGGAGCCGCACTGTTGCACTGCGTTCCCTCTCTAATTTTTTTTTTTGACTTCACACCATTGTCCTTACAAATTAATTATTTACTCATGTTTGAGTAACATTTGTGAAACTCTACATTGCCCAGCTGTCACAGAAAATGGCCGAGCCTTCTTAAATAAATGAATATATTCGTCATTTACATCTTCTGCCACAAACGGGACGGGAAAGTCCTGAGAGACACACTAACATATTATTATTTTTGATCTTTTAAATGGGTTTGTTGATAATAAAAACAACATCATCAGTACACCAGTAATAACCTTTAAATGAGATTAAACAATTACAGCTTTTCTCACATGAACATCAGTAATATTTTCTTTGAGGGCAGTTTAAGAGAGATTAGTTTTTTATTTTTCCTGTATTGGATACGTACACCACTGTTTTTATTTCCACTTAATTATAACACTACTGCTTGTGTGTAGGACGTTGTAGCACTGTGTACACCTGCTTTAAGGTGTCTCCCTGTTAATGTAGTTTTTCCTTTGTCTTTCCTTCATAAAGTGTCTGCGCATCCTGTCGTCCACGTGGAGAAATATTTACATTGAACGTGCAGTGGATAGCATGTGGATCTGTTTTAATTTGGCTTCAAAAGGCTGAAACTAACATTAACCAAAATCTGTTAAATCCTCCCAAAAGTATTCCAAAAACATCCCAGACTGAAGTCACTTTCCTGATCAAAAACATGAGACTAATGCCAATATCACGTTTCTCTCCGAGCTCCAAAAATACAGATATCTGATTCTCAGCAGCCAGAGCTGAGTCTTGTCTCAGGAAAGGGTTTGTTATATGAGCCTCTGCCTTCTGGCCACATTTCTTTTATACAAGTCTTCTTTCGTAGACACGCACACGCCTTATCTTGTCCTCCGTCTTCTCCTCTTGTAATATATTAGAAAATCCCCCCCCTTTCATCAGGTATATGATGCTGTCCTTTATTTGACACAGAACATGCTATTTAACACCTTAATGGTTAGGGATCGTCTGCAGAGTCTCCTCCTCCTCGTGTCTGAACCCTGGGTCATACATCACTCATCCCACTGGAAGAAAGAGATAAATATTTCTTTCAGCTCTGTCACATAGGAGCTTCCTGAATGGCTTCCTACTCTCGTGAGGGGAAGCTATCTTTGGCTCGCAGCTCCTGCATCAGTATAATGAACTTTTTTTTTTTTTGAAGGCAGCGTAGAATAATCTCTCTGACCTTTACACTCTTATGTCACAGAAACATAACAGATGCTCGCCTCTGCCATCTAGGAAATGTTTTATGAGCTTTACATATATTCAGTTTTGTTGGCTCAGATACACACACGCTCCGAGTCTGGTGAACATCAGTATGCACAACCCCACACACACACACACACACACACACACACACACACACACACACACACACACACACACACACACAGTCATACACACTCACAAACACACATACACACGGCCTGCATCTGCCTGTGGGTACGGCCAGGCAGGAACACTGTCAGATCCATGCATCATTGGTAAGAAAATCTCTCCTCCACCCCCACCCCTCTGAGGCAGACCTGAAAAGATCCTTTTGTCCCTCATCACCCGCCTGCCCCCCACCCCCACCCCCCTTCTTGACACACACCCCTCATACAGCCTGTGGTTATGGATACCTGGGACTGTCTCACACCCGGCTCCCATGTGGGGTGAAGCTACCTGCAGGCACCAGACCATGGAAGGGCTACTCAACCAAAAGTTCCTCGGCTTTGGATTCAGTCCTTATAGGAGATGTACGCCGACTCTGATGCCAGAGAAAACATTAACCCAGCTGAGGGCAGGCGGCGCAGGCTCATGCGGGCTTCTCTCCATGTTTATTTGCACACGTCAGGGCCCTTCCTGCTGTTGATTTAGAGCCACTGCCACTTACGCCTATGACAAATGAAATGCCCTTTTGATGACTTGCACTCTGTTTGCCATCAGCAGCTGTTGTTACTGGCACAGGCCTGCTTTATGCTGACGTTACGTCCAGCTTTTGTCATCTAGTCTATAGCCTGGAGCATGCCTCCCTCTTGCACTTGTTGCATGGCTGATATGAGAGAGGAAGACGCACTGTGCGGCGGATACGGTGGATAGATTTATGAATGCGGAGTTTGTCCATCTGGATTTCGGAAGCGAGGGATTGGAGCTTGATTAAAAGCACTGTCAGAGTTTCCGTGTTGGATTGATTTTAGTCTCTTGCACATCCTGAAGGTGACTTAGAGCCTGTTTAATCCTTGCTGTGTCTCTACCCTTCTGGACATGTTGTCATTAGATTAACAGGTATGAGGAGTCACTTTTGTGGCTTTGTGATCACCTGTTTGTTAATTTGTGAATATTTAGCCACACCGTGTGCCAAGAGTGTGAGGCACCTGCTGTGGTCAGAATTATATATGATCTGCAGAACCTCTGCTCTCTGCTGACCTCTGCTGAGTGTCACATTTGAGCAACACTATGATGATTCTTAGTTATAGACTATTAAAATGAATATTTATATATTAATATATTTATATATGTACATAAATACATACAGGTTAAATCATTGTCATATCTTTGTATTTTCAGTAGATCAGATTGTCCTGTGCTACAACAAGTGACAGTGCAAAATTCTCTATTGTAAAAACCTCCCTTGATGTTGTTAATTTGATGCTTCAAAAGTACAATTGTTCTGTTTACAGTGCGACTTAAAACCAAAGGTCTTAGAGTAAAAATCAAATTAAAAATAATTATCTACAGTGTTTTTATTTTATTTTATAAAAATATACTGATAATATACATATATCACATGTTTCGGTGCCGTTTTATAATTACATTCTTCATATTTTCTACTTGCAATTAAAATGTTATGTATTCTCATCTGTGCTGTATAGTACAATAAATCCAGCTACATGAGTACAGAAATGACAAGCCCCAAAAATGTATATTTCCCAATCTTCTTAATGTAAGTGATGAGAACACACAATTTACTGTTTGAATTAGAAAAGGTTTTGTTTTTTTCCACCTGAGAAATTTCTGCTCCTCACTGGTTTGAAGTGATGAGGCTCAGATGGAAAAACACTATGTCACATATTGATTTGTCATTGCACCATTTACAATCCTGCAACGTTTGAATCAAGATCTGACGAAGGTTGTGGGGCCGTTTTCTCATATTTGCATTTGTTGAATGTTTGTTAAGTAAAACTCTGAACTTTGTTTTTTGTTTACTTATGGGCATTTCTTCCTAAACAGAAATCCATAAGATTTAAAACCAAGTGTTCAATGTCTTTAAATATGATTTTAAAGTGTTTGTACTTGGGTATTTCCAATTGATGCTACATTCCCTCTCTACTCCACTACATTCATCTAACAGCTTTGCAGATTAAAACTTTACATAAAAATAAGAAATCTGATCAGTTAATAAAATGGGATGAATTGTAATAGTTTAAGCAACCAGTAGCACAAAAAGGCTTCACTTTGCTCAACTACAACATTAAAAGGCAAACACGTTAATGCATCTGTCACAATGATCCAGCATTAATAATAAAACACTGACATAAGGCATTCTGCATAATATTTCACTTTCAATACTTACGGTAAATTTATCTGCTAATACTTTGTACTTTATTTAACTGAAAAGAAATTCAGGATTTTTACATGTCATGGAGTAGTTTTATTGTGTGGCACTGCTACTTTTACTTCAGTAAATGATGTGAATACGTACCCCACTACTGATTCTCACATATTAGATTGAAAATGTGAAAATAAGACACACTGACCAAAACCCTGCTGATGGAGGGTCTGCTGAGGACAGCCAGACAGGCATATCACTCAAACACAACCATATGGAAAGCTGTGGGTGATAGATGGGGAGCACAGCCCTGGTGTTTTTAGTAGACCTGAGGGGCTGAGAGAGTAAGAAGGAGAGAGGGAGGGAGAGAGAGAGAGAGAGAGAGAGAGAGAGAGAGGCCTCTGGGATGCAGAATACCTCAAGGTCCCTCCGCTGAAACCGGGGCGCTGCAGCCCTGCAATCTTCGCAATCAGGCAGTAATGCTAGCAGCGACTGTTTCAGATTATGCTCAGGAAATCCTCGGTGCTCTCTGCTCAAAACAATTTACCCTGACATGAGCCCAAAGAGAGTGTGGTGGGGGGGTGGTGGGGAGGAGAGGGGGCAAGAGAGCTGTCCTCACCAGATTCCTCCTTTCAGGCCACCATGTTCTCATATTCTGTCCTCCCTCAGTTTATTATTATTTACTACTATTACTTTTTTATTATTGTTATCATTATTATTGTTATTATTATTATTGTCGTTATTGGTTTTGTTAATGTTATTATTTTTATTTGTTATTATTATTATATTTATCATGAGGATTATTATGATGATGTCTATAACAGTGGGAGTTTCTGCTAATATCACATTTTTTTCTTTAGCAATTATAAATCTTTAATCTGATATTAAAGCCCATATAATTTTGTTTTGTTTTGTTTTGTTTATAGGACATCTATATTGATGTCATTAGGCACTGATAATTAAACTTTTCTTTATATATATATATATATATATATATATATATATATGTATGTATATGTATATGGGATGTTTGCCCATGTTTTGTCAGAGGATCCAGAGCTGGTAGAGGTTGAGTGGTGTCTCTTTCCCATGGCCCGGAACCGACAGAACAAACTCTCAGAGAGAGCAAAGAAAACACGGCAACAAAAAGCCAATGATCCGCAGCAGTGCAGCTAAAAATGACGAAAACGAGAAAGAAAAAAAAAAAACTCTCTCTTTCAGCCAAACGTGTGTCATAGAACTGACACGATATTCAAAGGAACCAAAAGCTGGTTCGTGTGTACACAACAGGCTCCTGACAGACAGCTGCTGATGTTGACTCACACTGGTATAATTAAATTTCCCTTTGAATAATATGTTCTGAGTTATTATTGTTAAAAACCAAAGAACTCGTAGAGCAGGCTTTAATCTCCACTCCATTATGACTCAGAATATTGCTGATAGAGATTCATATCCCACCACTGAAGATTTCATCGCTTGTAGGCAATTTTGCATGTAATTTATCATTTTTAAAGGACACATTCATCATTTCAAGCAGCAGGCAGAAACATCATTAAATAGGACGACACCAAAAAAATAAAAATAAAAATAAGAAAATAAGAAAATCTATTAGGTTCTTTCCTCCACTTCACGGTGAATTAATAAACTGTCAGATTATCCTTCCGGTTCATGTGGTAGCGTGGCGCAGGTTTTGAGGGCCAGGATCGACAGGACACATTCAGCACATTATTGTCTACAGGCTATTTTTTTTCTTTTTCTCCAAATACACAAATAACACAGAGACAAATGTGTTACTTTTGTTTTATTGGAAACTAATTACCATGACTCTAATGAAAACGTTACCTCTTAGTTTCCATCGCAGGAGGTTCCTATAATTCTTTAGTTATCTTAACAAAATATCATAAATTAAGCAAATGGGCAGTCCATGTAAGTGTTTCGTTGAGTTAAGAGTTTCAGACAGGTCCTGTTTGTGTGTTTTCGTGTGCAGGAGGTCAGAAAAGCTCCTGTCAGGGGGGATATACAGGTTAAGCGCATAAAGGAATTTTGTTCTAACCAAATTTAACGACAGACAAGTCAGTCTATATTATAAGGTAGGCTACTATAGTGTTATTTCATACATGTACTCAATCTGATACACTTATCAGTCTTCTTTTTTTTCTGCTTTTTGTTTTTGTAAAATAGAATAATCTGGCAGCCTCTTTAAGAGCCCAAATCCACAAGACTGGAGGTTAGAGGTCCCAACAAGGAGTCCTGCAGTTGGTGCGGGTGTCCGTGCATGCCGTGCACCGGCTGTGGGCCCCCCAGGCCGGACATGGGGTAAGCGGAGGCCCCGGGGTGGCTCATGTTGCCCTGGAGCAAAAGCGCTGAGTTCTGGTCGGGACTCTGAGGTGGAGAAAACTCGTCCTCCGAGCTGGACATGAGAGACTTTCCTCCGTCCAGCGGGGACAGCTGGTTCTGTTTGTTGCCGCCTGCGTTGTTGTTTTCACTGTTCTCTCTGAAAATGACAGCAAGGGGAAAATATTAGAAATATGGAAGAAGATGGCATTAGATCAGTGTGTTAGTTAGGCCCGTAAGAAACATTAGGAAGGTAAAAGAAAATATATCTAAAAACAATAGAAGAGGCAGCCATGATTGATTTACAGTAACACAAAAATTTAACAGGCCTTGGCTTCGAAGACAAACTACACAGATGTTTAGATTTTCCCTTTTGGTGCAGTTTTATATTTAGTTAGTTGTGTTTTACTCTTTTGTTGGATGATATTTGACTGATGTAAACAAAGTGTGTTTTGTGGGTTTTATTCTGTATCCCATCTTCACCTCTAACACCTATCTCAAAAGTAGCTACACTCTTCTCCTACAATGTGGCCATGTTGCTTTCTGTATTTTTCCATCATTAATAAATAGCACAGCAGATTATTTGCATGTCCGTGGCCGGATATTTCAGACCTGTGTCGCTTATAATTCATGTTAAACAAGTCAGATGTTTCTGGAGAAAGGTGCATCATTTGTCAACGACACGCTACTGTTTACCACCATCACTGTTATCAGGACAGCGCTGAAACGTGGAAATTCAAGCTTCTGTCTGAAATGAAATTATTCCCACATCACACACTCCTCCATTTCTCTCCCTGTGTTGTCACTTCTCTCTGCCATGAATTTTTGCCACTTTCCACTGATCCACGTTCTTATAACTGTGATCGCTTGTGGCCACATTTCGGTGACGTGATTTTACTGTTGAAAAGATGTGAACAAAAACATAGAAATCACAAGCAGCACCGAGGCGGCGCCGGGCTAACGTACCTCTCCTTCGCCTCTGCGGCTCTGTCTCTCTGCCGTCTGTTTTTGAACCAGTTGCTGACCTGCGTGGTGGTCAGTCCTGTGGCCTCGGCCAGCTCTCTCTTTTCCCGCGGGGACGGATAGGGGTTATGCGTGTACCACTCTCTCAGGACTCCCCTGGACTTCTCCTTGAAGCAGTAGCTTGTCTCTTCGCCGTCCCATATTGTGCGGGGCAGCGGGAATTTCCTCCGCACCCGGTACTTCCCTACAGCTCCGAGCGGCCGGCCGCGCAGCTTCTCCGCCTCCACGTAGTGCGCCTTCAGCCACAGCTGCTGCAGCTTCGGGTGGTTGTGCGGAGAAAACTGGTGGCTCTCCAGGATCTTGTAGAGCTCCCTGAAGTTCCCCCGGTGAAAGGCCACCACCGCCTTGGCTTTGAGGACGCTTTCGTTCTTGTGGAGGTGATCGCAAGCGGGCAGAGACCACAGGAAGCGGCCGAGCCTCTCCAGGTTTCCTCCCTGCTGCAACACCTCGCAAACGCACGCCACTTGCTCCTGCGTAAACCCGAAAGACGGTAATATAGACATGATGTCCGAGCTCACTCCTCCGCCCAGGACGTTGATATCCAAAACGAATAGCTGTTGTTTATTTCTGTGTGTTTCTACTTTCTTGTCGCGATGCAGTCCAGCGCAATCCTTCCGCGCAGCTCAGGCCTATAGGCTATCCACTCCACTGCAGCCCCTGATGCGCGCAGCAGATTGGGATGTTGATTGTTGGGACAATTTGTTCCTGCTGGAGATATGTCAGGCTTAAAGGGAGCCTGTGCGTTTCGGTGATTGGCTCTCCCTCTGCCCTGCACCCTGTACAGCAGAGCAGGACTGAGTTTGCAGCTCCGTTTCCTCCCCAGAGGCAGTGCGTCAGGGGCTGAAATAGGAGCGCTTCCACCTCCCGCCCCCACAGTCCCACTCCCGCTTCAGCTGAGGGAGCAGAGCAGCACCTAAACACTAATCAATTATTGCAGACCTCTTAAAAAAAGCCTTATTAACATGTTCTGAATATACATCTTCTATAATGGTGTGTATACGGGCTTCCCACGTGGGGCAAACCGCACACTGCATCTCCATATCAGCAGTCACAGTCAGTGGAGGGTGAACCCACAAAAACACACAGCTTTTTCATGTGTGGAGGAAAGTTTATCCACTTTAAAGGCTGAAACATCTTCACGACCAACATATAACTGAGCAGTAATAAACTCGTGAGTGTGTTCTTTAAACAATACTTCAACAAAAATACATTTTTTCTTTTTTTTGTTCTCCAGCTGAAGGTCTTTATTGTCAAACACCCTTTTTTTTTCTTTAACCATTGCAGCTGATTGTGGTTGACGCCCACCACCTTAATTACATTCAGATTGGACGTTTTGTTGTATTCCCACCTTTCATAGTCTATTAATTACCGAAGCCGTTTATTTTATGAGGTGATATAATTTAATAAGTTCCTATGATAGTTGGGTCCTTGCGTACTATTACGCACGTCTTTTATATGAGGAACCTATACTACCTGCCAAATGTGTTATGGGCCATAGACCACTAGGTCCACTAGAGGCTGATATGAAATGCCACATGGTCTAAACTTGTTAGACAATTTGACAAACACCTTCAAGATTCACAAATTCAGTAGCTCACATATTTCCAACACCTGCCACAAACTGGGAGCTTAAAAGAGTTTCAGAATTTAGACCTCTACATATTTAGACTCTTCATGTAAAGCTGCAATTTTGTTTATTGGTGAGATTCAGTTGGCAAATTCCTCGCACTGAAGACCCCAACTTGTTTGAGTTTTAAATGAATCTCCCATACATATGTAACAGGCCCCCTCGCCCCTTATATTTGCCATTTCTTGCGTGTTTCCTCCATCATCACGTGTTTTCTGAAGAGCCCCTTCTTACCCCGTAGCCTACATTTATATTTCAGGGATTAGACGGGCACCGCACTGGCTCCAGTGTTTTCTGTGGGGTGAAACACTAAACCAATCCATTAGTAAATGAGTTCTCTGCGACAGTGGTTCTTGGTGGTGCAGTTGTTGGTTTGAGCCATATAGATCACGTTTCTTTATCTGCACTAAAGTCTGAAACTAAACTCCCCCTCAATATGTCAAAGAACAAGATTGCGCCCGAGAAAATAATATTTAACGTCAACAAATTCACACAAAGCGTCTTGAGGAGATGACCCCTTTATAAAGGCATTTTACTAGGAAGATAAAATGCTTTGAACTTTTGTTTTTGTGGCAACAGAAGCCAGAGGGAAAAAAACAGACAAATCTGCTCTGATTGAATATCCTGTATTTATAATTTAACCTTCAAGGTTTTTGTGGACAAATAAATTCGAAAACGATGTTTTTTAATTAAAAAATCTCCAATATTTGGGAATGTGGGCGTATGTTCAGGATACTGAAAAGATGAACGTTTTAATGCAGGCAGAAAGACCATAGGTTTGATTATAGACCAGATTATTTCAGAGTTCAATATAAAACTTCATATGTCCAACTTTTATTACATTATTTTTTTTAGGTTTTATTAGAAAATATATCTAACCATCCGATTCCCTCCTGATTGGTTCTCATGTATCTCACTGTGCTGAAATTAAACTTTGGCTATAAAAACCACAACAATAAGATTAACGTGCATTTTTGAACACTTTCTATCATTTTTAACCTTTATTTTGAAAACTAACAGTTAAAAAAAACAAAACAATAATCTTCTTGTTTTATTTATACAGTACAGGCTATAAACACTCATGCTGCTGAACCAGGCTGAAATAGTGGCTCCTGCTGTGGGTTTGGAGCTGGAGGTCTATATCCTTGGTGGACACACAGGCTCTCAGGCCACTTCAGCTCGGGGTCTGTAGCTGTGTAAAACCTCAGTGCTTCAGTAAATGAGCTGTCTGATGAGCGGCTCTCGGGTTTCTCTAATATCTCTACCACATTGCGCCGCGCCTCCTCCTTTAACCCGAGCAGCCCGGGGGGCGAGATTATTTCAAGATGTGGACTCTCCGTCTGCCTCCGCCTCTGCCACGGCCAGTGCTGGGCTCCTCATACCCCGACAAGTAATGCAATACATAGGTTAGTGCGATCACTCCTTTGCTTCTTTTCTGAACGAGCAGGGATTCTCCTTATTCTCTTTCCAGACTTTTACTCCCTAAAACTGACTCCTGCATGGAACAAACCCCACAGCTCCTCTCCTGTAGGTTCAGGGCTGCTATAGATATCCTGGATGCTCCGAAGTGAAATCACAATTTTCCGGAAAAATCTCAAATGAGTCAGACTGTTTTCACTCCGAAAAATACACTTTTTTTTCATTTCTCTTTAAACTGCTTTAATGTGAGGTACAGGCCTCCGCGGGATGGAGGCGCGTGGGCCTGTGTGCTTATTGAATCAGCATCTCCTTATTAATTACCCTGTTGATAGCAGCAGTATCTACCACATTACTGTGTAATCTGTTACACGCACTGGTGGGGAAAAAGGACATCAGATCTAACTGTCACACTCCAGGCCAGAGGGAGAGAATGAGAGAAGGAAAAGGGATCAACTCAAAACAGCAGAAAACACTTCATAAAAATGTCATCATCAAAAAAAAGACTTGTGTTTCCTATTGGAGGGTTTATTTTTTTGAAAATATGGAGGAAAATCGAAACTACCACTAGCTCACTGAACAGATGGTTTTCACTCTATCTAAATCCAAAGTGCTATTTCAGCTGTATCGACTGGAACAAAGCCGATACTGTTTAAATCAAGTGAAAAAATGTTAAATTTAGTTCCCAGGGTGGGGGGACGTTTGCTTTGAGTTTTTTGGTGGGGGTGACTTTAGTGACACTCAATTGAAATCTTGTCACTACACTGAAAAAATATTAAAAAAAGAAGAATTTATTTAAACGACATTAAACGTCGTTTGCATCAATTTAATGGGGAGGCTTGTTTTAGTAAATGTATTTATTTATTAATTTAATTAATTAATTGTAAGAAAACTGCAAAACATTGCAATTGTCTTTTTTTGTTTACATTTGACTAACTTTATATTTATCGACATTACAATTAATCTAATCAATAGTTTGTGATTGATTTATAGTTTACTGTGAATCCAAGATGATCCTCAATGTGTCTGTAATTAAGAGTTAAAGGGATTTATTTAGTGAAGTGAGAGGCAGTGAAAAAAAAAAAGGCAGCTCCTTCTCTCAAAACAAAACACAACTGTTGACATGAGTGAGTTAAATGAAATTGGAGCTGCAATTATCAGCTTAACAGAGTTTCCTGTCATGTTGGAAAATTAGACCTGGTACAAGTGCACTGGGGTTAGCGACCCCCCCTCATGCCTCCACCCCCCCATCAAAATCATTTACGCATTTCCTCAGAGGACCACCTCCACAAATATGCAATTACGGCCTCGGCTTTTACAGTGCTCTGCTCGGTGAACAAGGCCCGGGAATATAGATGAGGACATTTATTTTAGGGAAATTATTGTAATCAGTATTAGTATTGTTATTTGGCTGCGGGGCAGGAGTATGTAAACAAAGCAGGCGGGCAGACAAACACATAAACAAACAAAAGGAAGGATTTAAACGTGACGTGCAGCGGCCATGTGAGCCTGCTGGCAGGGAGGGGGCGCCATGGCGATGCGATCATGTCAAAATGTTATTAGTGTTTTAGCAAATAAAGTTTTAGCTTTCAGGTAGTTAAAGGGCAGGTGTGTGTGTGTGTGTGTGTGTGTGCGTGTGTGTGTGTGTGTGTGTGTGTGTGTCCATGGTCTTCACTGGTCATGTCAGGCCTCATCTGCTCTACTCCTGTTACAAAGTGGTGTTTTTCTCTTTGGGAAATACCGTTTGACCACTGTGGTGTGGCCATGATGCTGCCTCCCAGCTGCTGCCACTGTGTGTGTGTGTGTGTGTGTGTGTGTGTGTGTGTGTGTGTGTGTGTGTGTGTGCGTGCGTGCGTGCGTGCAAACAAATTGCATGCACGCACGCACGCACGCACGCACACACACACACACACACACTTAGAAACACAAACACATGCACACTTAAAACTGTCCTCATGACTTATGTTTTTTCTGTCCTTGTAGTCCAGAACAAACTGGTGAATCATGCTGGTTGCATCTTCCCCTTACCACACTGGATGATGGAGCAGACATGTGCACATACCTTCTACTCTGCCAAGCAACAAATAAAGAGGTAAAAAAAAAACTCTACAAGGATCGAGGACGTTTATTTCCCATCCATGGTCCATAAACACCACCTACTTCCCACAGCCTGGTTAGAGCCAACAGTAGACTTTGTTTCTGGACAGGGAACTACTTGGCCAGTAGTGGTGGGTCTGTACGAGCAGGCTGGTACCCACTGACCCTTGCCCTCTCATTAGTGGGACGTGGAGCAGTGGAGTACCGTTCTCCCCAGGTCATGTTACATATGGCTTGCAGTCTGCTGCGCAGCATTAAATGTCAGCTTTGAAACCATGTGAAAGATCAGAGGTCAGTGTTTTTAATAAGGCCAGAGTTCTGGGGGAGTTCCCTCTTTTTTTTTTCTTTTTTTTTTTTTACTGCGCACCCTAGTATGTTTTATGTTGCATGTTTGAAATTGTGGACAGAAATGATCCCCCACTTAGATATGGGGATGTCCCGATTTTCACACATAAAGAGAGCTGTAAAATGTAAAAATTCAGCAACTAACTGTGTCGAGTCCCCATGGAAAATGCACCACACATCTTCTGTGAGGCCACAATAATGCTGCTTTCCCTGTCTAATTTATAGGCACAATACAAAGGTGGAATTTGGAGTTTTCTGTGGCCCCCTCCCCGTGAGACCCACAGACCTTGGGCTCCTGCTGCGAATGGGATATTGTTCTGCGCTCCAACAAAGCTGTTTTCACCCTCTTCAATATTACAGGAGGAGTTACCTGATACCTAACAATCAGCTAATCCACTGCCCATGGCGACGAGGTCACCTGTGCACAGGTAACTTTATCCCGGCAGCCTGTCTCGCCCTCCCTTTCCCGCTAGTCTCTCCCATTTTTTCTTCTCCCTCTCTCTGTGCCTCAACAGTGAGCACAGACAAACAGCCTCTGTTTATTTAGGTCATCAGTTAGATCATATATAACTCCTCCAGCCAGGATCCGCTGAGAGGACAACTCCTATAATTCACCGCAGACACTCTGTGAATAAAATAAAATCCCCCGCTGTTCGTCCATTTGTCAAACTTTGCCTCCATCTTATCTCTCTGCGCTGGTTTGGTCGGGTGCCCACTGAGTGAACGAGCCTTGGGTGGAAATTCATGAATTGACAGAGAATCCCCTCAAGCCGTGAGAGGAGTTCAGGCTCTTTTCTGGATAGAGACTCAGTGTCTGTGAGTGACAGCGCCTCAGATTCATTCTTCCACATGTTAAAGCAGGGGGGGTTGTTCGGCCTTCGCTCGGGGAAAAAAAACCATTGGATTGGACTGAGCTGTGGGGAGCTGCAGACCCCCCACCCAAAAAGAGCTTTACCTCTGGAAATCTCGTTGCTGTTTATTTGAATTACAGGGGCTGAGATGAGAAAAGGAGGGCTAATGAACTCCAGGTTGCCAGGCATGTGCAAACGATCACTGCAGGTTTGCAGAGAGCAGCGCCAGGCTTGCTGGATTACTGCATGCCACCACCACCACCACCACCACCACCACCACCACCCCCATCCTCAAGGTTTGCCTACATAGACATGTGCTTTTTGTCTGTAATTTACATGTTATATCCCTAAAATCTCAAAAACCCTCAGAGATCAGTCCTTAATTTCCTCAGTCATCTTGAAACTAAATGTGTTAGAAAGGATTAAAAATGTCTGTTTTATGTTTTTATAAATATAAACTTTTATTGCAGTATGGAGATTTAGAAAAATACATTCACATAATTTCAGATAACAAATATATCATTCAAACTAAGATAAAAAACAAAACAAAAAAACAAACAAAACAAAAAACAAAATAAATGACCATCAGTTTACTATTTGCCCACGATTCATTTTTGGTATTTTTACATTAAAGCACTGAGGATACTTTCACTGAAATGTCCATTCAAATTGATGGGATCATGTCATAAATCCTGACAAATTAAAGTGTTACCAGTCCTCTAGTATGAAGACATGTGATGCACTGATACATGTGCGTGGTCTGACTTGGCTGTGAGGCTGAAATGTGCTATTATGGTCATGTATGACAGCGAGGAATTCGGCTCCTGTTGTGAAACGCACCGGACACACTTGACAAATGGGCTCTACATTCTCTCTTTTCTTTCCCTCATCTGACACCCAACAAGTGTTCCAGAGACGGCGGCGGCGGTGGTAAATCTCTGAAGCTCCTGCTTGCACACCAAACGCAACAGCTACAACTGATTATTCACAAAAAGAAAAAAAAAAGTAAAAGGCACTAGTGTCCAAAACATTATGACGCCATGCAAAGAGAAATTATTACAATCCCTCTCCGGTTTAAAGGTGGGACTATATAAAAACAATAAAACAGATTTGTCCTCTTATTCACTTCTGACTCCTGTCCCTTTGTTCCTTATACGTTTTCAAAAAGCATACACACTGTAGATGTTTGCATCTGGCTTTATAGAAAAATATCATTCATGATTACTGACATTTGGAGAGACACATCAAAATGAAACACGATATACTATAGCATCATCACATCTAGATAACATACTATGAGTTGCAGCGTTATAAACAACATGATGGACGGCATGTGAACCGACAGCGTGACCTTTCGATCATCGCTCGTATCTTGGTCTCACAGGTTGATGATGAGGCTCGACACAGGTGTCATTGCTGAAATAGTGCGCGTTTGTTGTTGTTGCTGCACATGACACACCTTCCGACACGAGGGCTGCTTGTACATTGTGATGTCATCGTGGTTAGTGCAAATGCCAAAAACAGACCAATGCCATTGTGTATTTTTAAGTAGCAGAAAGGCACATTCGTCTTTAACTCTAGTCCCATACTCAACACTCCGAGTTCATTTGGTGTGATATAACGCACAAAATCAGGGTTTTTGCAGTGACTTGAGAGGCAATCAGAGAATTTAAGGTGCTTACTGAAGGACACTTTTTCTGTCTTTCTTGCGTCTTAACAACCTATTATTCTGTGTGTGTGTGTGTGCAGTCCTTCAGTCAAGCTGTCGCTGTTTAACTGATCATTTTCACAGAGGCTCTCTCCCTCTTCCCCCCTACCGAATGACCTTTTTGGTTTGAGCCAGATGACGCATTTAGTTTGGAGGAACATCCTGGTCACATGACTCGAGGCATTCCAGCACCTGCTTCTGCAGATCAAATCCACTCAACAGGAAGTAGCAGGTGTTGTCTATAAAAATGCACATTTAAATCATGGCTCAAACACATACAGCGACTTCTTCTGTTTGCACCAAACAGTCGTAATGTTTCATCTTACGAACGGGGCTTTTAAAAACATGTCATAGTTTTTTTTTTGATTTTCTTTTAAAAGTCTTTATGATAAACTGATAATGCCCACCCACAGGGCTCCCGTCTGACTAGAGTGCATTGTAAAAAGTCAAATGAACACAAATAATTTAACATCAAGGAAATGAATGGTAAAAAAAAAACACACACACACACACACACGCTCACACAAAGGTAAAGATTCACCATATCACTGCTCGGGAGGACACGAGTGCTTCTGCGAGGAGACTGGTTTAAGGTTAAAGGTCAGCCATGTCCTCATCCATCTGCACTGTCTGTAGTTTGGCTAGCTCCTTCCCCTCCACGGCCTCCATCTCCCCACACATCGCCCGCACCATCTCATTCACGCCTCCTGAGACGTTCACCTTGTTCTCTGAAAGGTTCATGTAGTCGCTGTTCATGCCAGAGCCCATCAGGTGCGAGGGCGGAGGCCCCCGGACCTCGTGGCTCCCAAGATACTCTGTGGACTGGAGGTGGTGGTTGCTCGGGTCCGTTTGGGCCATCAGGGGCGTGCTGACGGTCAGGGTGGTGTAGACCTCCGGCTCAGGGCTGGAAGAGGTAACGGCGGGGACCTCGGTGGTCGAGGCGGGACCTTGGCTAGATGGAGCGTCTTCTGAGTTGGGGGTGGTGTAGCTGATCTGACCACTGGGGTCCAGGTGAAGACCGTGGTGGTACGAAGAGTAGACACCGCCCTCCAGAGGCTCCTTCTTGATGGATGGCTGGCCGGCGTTGCTCATGCTGTAGAGGACGGTGCTGTGGTGCAGAGACGTCATGGTCAGCTTGTCCTGCTGCTGGAACGAGTCGTCGTTGGAGGAACTCACTGCTACATTGTTCAGAGGCATGGTACCTGTGGTTATACAATGACAAATCAATACATGCAGTATCTCTACCTCCAGTATAGATCCCCTTCTCATTCCTCACAGTACTATATATTTCATTAAGAGCAGGCCTTGGCCCCAAAATTGCTGTTGTATGTCTCACACACTTGGTGCTCTTTAAGCTTGACCCCACAGTGCCCCTGAGAACAAATGCAGGAGCCTGCCAGAACTCAACAGAAAGCTGCAATTTTCTGTTTTTCCTTATAATTCATCCTGGTGTAGATTCTCTGCTTTCTGTCAAAGTAAGTGCTGTTGTGGTTTATTCCCTGTTAGTGCGTTTCGTGGCCTCTGATTGTCTGAAACGTATTTCTCCGCCTCCCTGCTCTGCAGATCAAGAGCGCAATGATGATGAGTGATGGTGACTTCAGAACTTGTTTTTATCCATCTCTGGGGTTTTCAAAGGACCACCTCTTGTGTGTGTGTGTGTGTGTGTGTGTGTGTGTGTGTGTGTGTGTGTGTGTGTGTGTGTGTGAGTGTGTGTGAGTGTGTGAATGTGGGGCCCTTCCCTGTTTCTTCTGCTCTGTGTTATGTGTAGTATCAGCCCTTTGGGCTACGGCCCAAACGCAGACAAGCCAAGAATAAAGCTGCTTGGATATATTGGGTGGACGTAGTAGGGATCTGTTGACAAACTACCAGGGACGTGCAGCATTGCACTGGAACATTTAAGGAGGGTAAAGAGCACCACTGACCTGCTATGAAGCCGGGAGACATAAGGATACCACTTCTATTTTGTGACATAAGATCCTAATACTATGGCAGAGCTTATTTCTGTCTTTTCTTGGTCTTAAAGGCTGCAATAATCTAACGGCATTACTTTAGAGCACCTGACAGATTAATGAGTAAGTGAATGCCTCTAAATGTATCAGCATCATATCCCCATTATTAGTCAATATCTTCCCCTCCTTATTAAGAATTAAAGCATGATCAGTCATAAGTCTCTGGGTCAAAAATACTGTAATATTTGATTGTGTCATTGTTGCTCATCTTTACTTCATTATGCTGTAATACCCTTTCTCAAGTAAACATTACAGTTAAACTTATTCTAAGTAAAGTAGTATGTAAGCTGAATAACAAATCACTTCCTGTACCCACCTTGTTGTGGGATTGTCGAGGCGGAGGAGGCAGAGGAGAGCTGCAGGGGAGGAAGACCTACATCGCTGTTGAGTAATGAGCTGCCATCGCTGTCAGAGACTCCACTCGGTACCTGGACCAGACTGTAGCCACCCAGCTGCAGCGCACCTGACGAGGAGCTGAATGTCAGCACAGAGGAGCCCCCGTTCTGGGCGGCCATGGTGTGAAGCCCCTCCAGCTTCACCTCGGCTCCATTCACACAGCCAGAGTAGGACGCGTACTGCAGGCTGGAGTCCTCAGCAGAACTGCCCAGTCCCTTCTCCTGCCCTGTCTGCATCTGCATGTCCACTCCAGAGCCCCCCAGCAATACCCCTCCAGACGGCCTCAGAGGGTTGAAGGCCAAGGGCTGGATGCCCAAATTGAGCCCGTTGAAGAGGATGTTTCCAGGTGTGTGGAGGTAAGACGAGCCACCATTGTGAAACACGGTGGAAGAGGTGTTACTGGTCACTAGGCTTCCGTTGTAGAGACCGCCACTTGTGGATCCAGGGGGCATCTTGATGTCCCCGATCTGTTGGATGACCACCCCACTGTCCAGAGGTCCTGTTTGAATCCCATGGGTGATCACCCCATCTGAGGAGTTAGAGAGGGGCCGGGGTGACAACTCCTCCTGGCCTTTACTAGACTCGTCCTCTGTGCTGTGGTTTCCATCAGATTCACTGTGAAAGAAACAGGCAGAAAAAGATGACAAATGGTGTGTCACAAAACAAGGAAAAGAAATCATCATTGGTGGTTAATTATAGTTATAAACTGACTTTAATCCAAATGGAATAAGACTGAAAAAAGTTTAAGCCCCTGATATAGACATTAAGTGCTTCTTCCTCCCTTTGTGTAGTTTTTCGGGAAAGAGGACACACTCTGCAGCACTGTTACAATTAGAGAGCATAAACCGGTATAATGGCGTTTATTTCCTTTCCACCCACATCTTGCCTATAACCCAGAGCAGGCAGTCACATTTGTCGGTGTGTTATTACACAGCTTTGAAGAGCAGGCTGTGTTTGTGAATGTGTAGCCCTGGCTTACCTCATGGAGAGAGCTGCACTCACAACAACCAACCAACATCAACAACCGTGCAACCATTTGGCGCTATAAATTCTGCTGTGACAAAATGCCAGAGCTGATGGCCTGACAGAACAAATGGCTGAAACGATTTCTTTCTGCCCCCGTCCCCACCCCCTCCTCCCTCCTCGATTTCAAATGTAAATTAAAATCTTTCTCTTTCCGTTTTCAAGAAGCCACCACAGTCTTAAAAATAAAACAATATGAATGTAGCTGTTAGATTTTGTTTTTTAACCCCCCCCCACTCCCCCATGTTAAAAGACTGATTAAAACAGCTGCACCGCCCACCCCCTCCTCCCCCGAGCACACACACTCAAACATCCAAACCCCCCACTTCCAGGAAAAGATATAAAGCAAGACACTAGTTACTGCAAGTGTGGGACGATTAAGTTTGTTGAAAATATCCACAGGTTATAAACATATTAAAACACCGTGTCGGAATAATTGTAGTCGGGATCTGAAGGCAGTGTACGATGGTTTGTGTGTGTTCGTTCGCGCTTGTGTGTGTATGTTTGTGTGTAAGAGAGACAGAGAGAGAGAGAGACAGAGAGAGAGAGAGAGAAAGGGAGAGACAGAGGGGTCACCTCCACCAGGTGTGCGTCAGCTTTGTTCACAGAGAGGGAAACATGAAAGAAGGTAAAATTCAGTCTCTTTATGTGGAAGAGTTTTGAGCCCGTGGGATCCTATTCGTTCAGAGAGAGAGAGAGAGGGAAAAAAAGAAATGTGATTATGAAAATGATTTATGTTGGGCTGGGGACATACGCACGCGCTAGAGCGTATGTATGTGCGTGTTTGTGCACATCTTCACACATTATTAATACACGAGATTAAAGTAACTTTTCATGTCGCCTATTGAATAGTTCCATCAAAGTTAAACTGTGTGTCTGACAGCCAGGGCACCGGAGTGTGTGAAGTGAAGTTACTATGACTTTTCGTTGCTTATGGTTTCCATGCCCCATAGCACCAACACACTTGAAACCGGATCTGAAAGGCAACCGCTTCATATTTCAAAACATTAAAAGCGTGCTCCAAACCCTTTTACGCACACTTTTTTCGTTTGTTAATAATAAACAGTTAAGGATTCACATTGTCAGGTCTTATAAGTGAGTCCGACGGGAGATTATGAAATACACTGGCCACTGTCAGTCACTGACTCAAGTGTGAATGGTTATAAACTAGGCGTCCGTCCATGGAAAAAGGATTTGAAATACTTTGTTAAAATTAGCCTGAGTGTGTTTTAATGCGCCTTTTACGCACAGGGAAATATTTCAATAATCTGGTTCAAATGAAGTTTAAAATGCGTCGATTGTTCCTTGTGTTGCCTCACCTTTTTGATTGTGCCTCGGACGGGTTTCTGTCTCTCTGTCTCCTGTTTTTGAACCAGTTGCTGACCTGGGTCAAGGAGAGTCCTGTAATCTTGGCGAGATTTCTTTTCTCGGCAGGAGAGGGGTACCTATTCTGATTATACAGATCCTTCAGCGCGTTTCGAGACCTCTCCTTGAAACAATACACAGTCTCCTCGCCGTCCCAGATAGTCCTGGGGAGAGGGTACTTTCTCCGGATCCGGTACTTGTCTACGGCGCCCAGGGGTCTCCCCCGCGCCTTCTCCGCCTCTGTGTACCGGGCCTTGTACCACAGATCTTGCAGAAAGGTGTGGTTGGACGGACTGAAACTGTGGTTCTCCAAAATACTGTACAGCTCCTGATACCGAGCCTGGTGGAAAGCAACGAGGGCTTGGGCTTTTAGGATGCTTTCGTTGCCGCGTAGCAGGTCACTCTGTGGCAGGGACCACAGGAACCTGGCCAGCCGGTCCACATTGCCTCCCTGCTGCAAAGCCTCGCAGACACACGCCACTTGCTCCGGGGAGAAAGCCAGAGAGGAAGCGGCGCTCACCAAGAGCTCCGTGCGCACCGCGTCCGTGTTGGGAGTCGTGCGCTCCATGGACAACTCCGCCGCGTCCAGCGCCACAAACTTGATGCACTCCCGCTTATCCACCTCCTTCACATTTTCCCTCTTGATGTCATTTGCTGTTGTGACTTCTCCGGCAGAAGAAGAAGACATTTTTTTGTTCAAGCCTTCCCTGGTAAAGTCACTCCTCCCAGCTCGATCAGGTTACCTCCGCGCCATGCGAATGCGATCGGATATCTGACAGCAGCTGTAAGTAGATATCTCTCTCCCCTTTTCCTTCCAACGTGACTTTTACTCTGCGGGGACTGGAGCTGGAAGGAGACACACTGGGGTCTATCTGCAGGAGAGCCACGCTATTGGCCGCCGATGGACCCATAAGGGAGGAGCAAACCGATTCCGACACGAATGTTTGGTTTCCAGTTGTCACTCATGTAACTTCCAGCATATTCCCGTAGCTCACCTGTGCAAGGTGAGTGCTTTTGAGATCGTGGGAACGGGGTATCCTTGTTGTCTGGCCAGAAGCGGACTTTGCCGTGGGTAGCACCCACAGCGAAACACCAGACTGCACCTTGTTTTTATTCCCTTATCGAAGTATGGAAATCCAGGGGGGTATTTAAAATATTTCTTCTCAATATTTCTGAAATGATTTTGATACAGAAAACCTTGAATAAAACTTGAGACTAAGACTGAATTAGTCGCATTTTAAATGCCAGCACCATCTGGCACTCATCATCTGTATTTTAAAAGACTTTTCTGTTTTGATTATTAGTACTGCCATACATGCGCAAATCTGTAAGTCACAAGCTATACACACTGAATCAGGTCACAATAAGCACATTATGATCCCAATAAGCAGTGTCAGATCAAATCCAATACACAAACATAAAATATTTAGTAACAACCACAGAAACAAATATCTCCATATGAATACAGATTTTCAGACCATCTCATAAATATGTGTGGTGGGATATTACTGTTTTCCCTGGAGCTCAAAGAGTATTATTTTCACCACTCACTCATACCATCAAAGCCAACCAACAGTCTAACATTAATATAAGATGATATAATATTAGTAATATTAGTAAGGATGGCTGGTATCAAATGTTGCTTACTAGCCCATAAAAACGTATGTTTGTGTTGTATCACTTGCACCTGGTGACATTCATGGCTATTTCAAAAAATTTGAAAAAAAGAAGATAGTTTGTTTGTTTTGCAAATAGTTTAAATCTAATGCAACAATTGACTCTAACATTGTCTTAGCAGTTATTGACAGTCATACATTGTCCATAAATCAATTTATCACATATCCCTTTTAGTAATCGTGATGAAATATAGCCTACAATAGCACATCTGCTTTCTAAGCTATAGCCTTTGAAAATATTGTATTTGAAGTTAAACAATTCAACCAACTTACTATTTTGTCACCATAATATCATAATGGACAATTACTGTCTTCATCATACATAAGATCATAAATCACGTAATATATCCATCATCCTTGGTGAATAATTTCCCCCAAACAGTTATACATTAAAGCAGAAACTCTGTGATGTCAGATGCCTTGGGGAACAACATCTGGGTATAGTTTTGGTTTTAATTATGTTTCAGTTCAGACTTACATTAGATCATGGAATATATGGGAGTCCTGTATGGGGAAGTGCACAGAGGAGACAGTGAAACCTATAATGGAAGCAACCATTATAAACATTCTCTCTAAATACAACCTAGTGAAAATAAACAACTCAGCTTTTTCTCCCTTTTTTTTTTTTTTTTTTACCTCAGAACCCCAGGGACTCCTCAGGGACCCCCTGCGTGTGCCTGCACCACAGTGTGACCACCATTGCTGTAGAGGTCATCATTAAGTAGGAACTACTCTTATTAGTGCGCTTTCCCGTCGGACCACATTGCGTGTGACGCAGCGGTTCGCCTCTTGTGAAGTGACAGGAGAGCTGCTGGGTGTTGACATTTATATCTTCTGAAGCTTGTCATTTTGTGTTGCTCACACAGAAATGGACGACCAGGGGTGTCCGAGATGCAAAACAACCAAATACAGGAATCCGTCGCTGAAGCTGATGGTGAACGTCTGCGGCCACACGCTGTGAGTATTTACATCCGACAGCTAAAGAGAGCAAGAGTGAAGCAAATTTCCACACAACACGACGTTTTTTGTTTCAAAATGTGCAAAAAAAGACACCTACCAACACAAGAAACCCCTATAGCTTGCGGTTAACTGTTATTTTAAGCTTTTTATCTTTTCTCAAGTCTTAATGTTCGGACGTTAAAGAGGTTGAAACACGTTCATGCTTCTTGAGCTTTTAGCTAGCAGCTAACGGTTTGTTGTGCTCAGTGATGTGTCAAATATGAACGGCATACGCATGTAGATAATATAAAATGATTACTATGCCTAGCCTTCGGAAAGAAACTGCAGCTTTAACAGTCGAGTGGCACAGTGTAGAGGTGTGTCTATCCTCTATCACATCTTTGACAGTGCTGCTTGACAACTGTCAAACCTGACAGACACTGGCTCCACAACCGTCGTTGTTTGGACCTGACCTGCACTGTCTATGCTTAGCCCTCTTTTCAAATCGATGTTTTCACTAGACCACTGAAGTGTATAGTTCTAGGACATATGAATTTTTATGGAAAGCATAAAGAGTTCAGGATGGCTTTGAGAAGAGTGACTGGTGAATGAGGGTATAAACTTTGTGTGTTTGCAGTGTGTGCTGCATTTTTAACTCCATAAGGAGTACAAATTATCCAGAGGTGTTAAGAAGGGCCATCTTGAATGTACAAATAAAATATAACCTACATTAGGGTTGCACTACATATTTACAGTGCGGTTAATTCATCTCTTTGTGCTTAACATTCTCTGTAAACTGGATCTTATGGATCCTATGCAAGCAAGAGACAGAAATCACGCTCAGACCATACCCTAACCTCACCCTAACCATTAAAACAATGCATCCTGAAAGTAACCCTTTTCACGTTTTTACCTGAACTTAACCATCTCAAGGCTAATTCTTGAACATAGACCTATTTAACTTACTAAACCACTGTGGATGGTCTGGTTTGGCGGGTCAGTAATTTTGCATAAAATTTGCTCATCACAAGTCACCAGAAAATTAATTAAAAATTTGATTTACTATGACATAAAACAAAGAAATGTAAGCAATGCTGAATCTGTAACCAATAAGTAATCAGCTATCACAAGTGAAATAATTTTATTCTAATTGACTTAATTACTTAATAAACGAATAGTTCTGGCACTAATTCATACTAATCCTATGTATTGTTTCACTGCAGTTTTGATTGTGCATTACTGTCATGTCAGTAGTGGGTAAAACTTGTCTGCTACAGCATTTTCCAATGTTTAACCTTGTCATCTGTTTAAAAACCTGGTCATTTAAATGAAGGGTGCATGTTCTCTATGAGCGTCATGCAGTGACAGTGGTAGCCTGATGAGAGCATTTTTTTCGACCCTGTCTGTTTATTGACCGAACCATCAGGAAGCGGCTGTGCTTTGTCATCAGGTCAGCGAGCTCATAACTCACCGCCTCTGTCTGGATGCAGGGCTACACGCAGAAAATTAAAATGATTCTGCAATGAAGCAATTTGGAGAAATGTCCTAGCTCAGGTCACCTTGGATTTGTTCCTCGGAGCCGGTGCGACAGTGAATTTATGCACCATTTGTAAACTGCTGTACTCTCAAACTATATTAATATTTTCATCACTGATGTCATTTGTCTTTTAGTTTGCAGCTAGGCTTACTGAAGAGTTGTTAAATATAGACACCTGTACTGTAGCTTGAGCAATGTGTTTCAGTTTCGCAGTGAACAACTCTATGAACAAAACAGTGAACGAGAAAGAAAGAGTCAATATGGAAAAAATAAAGAAATCAGAAAAGAAAATGCAAATATGCACATGAACAGTGAGACTGGAAACTTAATTACACACAAACTGACACATAAACAGTTACATGTTTACATCAGTCTATATTCTATAAGTCCAAAAACTGAGTGTAACTTGGAGTGAAGGAAATAGTAGCTGTGGTGGGAATGCAATGGACAGCCAATAGAACAAATTAGATGTATTAAATGATGGTATAACAGTGAATAAGTATAGGTGTAGCCTTTAGAAGGAGACAGTTTTGATAACTAATTAATCATTAGGTCATAATCATTGTATTCAGCTTTTTTCTGCTTTTTTGACTCACAGTAATTGTGTTTTGGATATCTTTGAGTATTGGACTGTCAGTCTGTCTGAAAGTTTAAAAAAAAAAACAATTTTAAGGAATTTATTGAAAATATTATCAGTAGATAATTCAAGGTCGTAATCATTAGCTGCAGCCCTAGTTTGACTTACTAGTTCATTCATTTAAAAAAGGGTTTGTCTCTCTGCAGTGGCCCAGCTGAGTGGCCATTCCAGTCTTGGTTGATCAGGCTTCCTGCCTCAGCGATGCAATGCAGTATTGAGCTTCTCAACCTCTAGCATGCATCTAAATATAAACCCCAACACAGCACATTTTGTATCCCTGTCATCGAGGATGTTTGATGTGTGTTATTTATTACCTTTGCACAATGACACCAGGCCCATGTCTCTTTGGCATTTGACACTGGGTGCACAGGCAGGCACAAACAATGTAGTGGGTTGGACCTGTTGGGGTTTACAGGATGGACACACCTCATTAAGTAGAAACTAGTTTCCTGTACCTGATGATTGTATGTTCTCAGTTGATAAACAGTAGTAAAGTGGGATTTTTTTCTTGTGTAATCAGATATAAAAGCTCTGTTTGTTTTTTCTCCAAAGATACTTCCAAGACTTGGATGGGCATCAAATACTCTCAGATGAGTAATGAGCACAGAAGGCTGCCTCCTTAAAAACATTAACTAAAGGAATTAACTGAGGGTTGGTGTGAAATTTGGTACAGTCATGAGATGATTAGCTTAGCTTAGCAGGGTTAGCAGAGGGAGACAGCTTGCCTGGTTTTGTCCAAAGATCAAAAATCCCTCTACCAGCACCTATAAACCCCTGTAAAACCACAACTTGTCATTTCTCCAATTCATTTTCTATGTGGACTAAACAAACAAGATATAACAAATTAATCAGTGAACTACAGGTGCTAGGAGGCAGATTTTTTTAACCATTTTACAGAGCTGGGCTAGCTGTTTGCCCTTGTTTCTAGTCTTGATGCCAAGCTAAGCTAACCACCTCCTGGCATTAGTTTTATATTTAACAAACAGAAGTTAAAGTTGAATTAATCTTCTCGTAGAAGAACTTTACTAATCAAATTTCCTAAAATGTCAAAGTGTTTCTTTAAGAGAGACATCTACTACAAGTTCCATTGGGCATTGCTGTAAAAGAAAAGCCAATCACTGTATTTTCTAAAATATAATTAAAAAATGAATATCACTGTGTTTTTATTTAGAGAGACATTGAGATCATCATTGAAAGAAAACTTTTAAATTCAATTCTCTTCCCACTTCGCACCTTTTATACACTACTCCAAATCTGTGGTCTATTTTGTTAAGATCACACAAGCCTAATGCTAGCGTCCTGTGTAAGCAATCATAGTCCTGGGCCTCAGCATTTTTTGACTGCGCGGCTGCAGGTATTGTAGGTCACAGGTCAGGACAGAGTGTCATAGCAGGTTTAAATATGACACAAAACCAGCTCTGCTCTGTGTGAACAGAGAAAAGTCCTGAGAATGTCATGAGTTTCGTGACAGGAACAGGTGAATACAGCTCCTCTCTGTACATCGTATTTTTCTTTTCTTTGTTTCCCCCTGTTTTGCAAAGGGAGGAAACAAAGATACAGGCAATGTCATCAAGCAGTGGTGGGGTGATAGTGGCGGTGGTGGGGGAGCCTCTTTGCTGAGCCAGGACCCTGTTTACCCTCCTCTTACCACCCCCTTCTCTGACCTGCTGACAGCTGCAGATGGGACAGATAGGAGCCTGGAGCTCTGAGCAGGACAGGTGAGATAGGGAGGAGTCAGAGGAGTCAGGAGCACTCAGTCAGCAACAACAGCCCTGGGACACAAAGATGGCAAGTTGCTAGAGATCTGACTGTTCATTTAAATGTTTGCTCTGTATGCCAAGCACTATAGTTTAGCCTTGGCAAGAGATTTCTGGGTCCCCCTTTGACTACAAATTGCAACAGGCACACAGTCTGAAAGCTGTCACTTAGAGAAGGCCAACTTCAGAGGAAAGATGGCAAATTGACTCTAAAAGTCTCCTCCCTCCCCTTTAGATGTTCACCTCTTTGCTCTAGAGTTACACAGGATTTCCCCTATGGAGAGTTCTGTTGTGTGGTCCATTTATGGGGCAGGGGGCAAGCTACGCCCCACTCCTCGCCCCGTGTTGATGAATGGTTTCTTTGTGGGCCTGTGGAAACAAGCTGAATCCCTCCATCTACCTCCATATGGCCAGGCCTATACATCTCCTGTAGCCTGGGGCCACAGTGAACATCTGCCTTTCCAGGCTGCACTTGAGCAGCGGGCTCCTCATGCTCTGAAGCACCAACTGGACAACGCAGATGTTTCTGTCCATCAGTCAGCTTTCATTTTCATATTGCCGCTTCATTTAAGCCAAGCTAAACTGACACGCTTGTAAAATAGTCCCCCTGCGATGCTTCGTCTATTTTCCATCTATGTGTGTTTTGTATGGCTGGTGTCATACTTGGCAGGTTGGGCTTGTTTGACCCATATCTGAGACGATATGCGTAAACAGCCAAACCCCATGGCTCTGCAGTTTCTCCTTTAACTGTTTTTTTCTTTTGTTTTGAATCTTGCTGATGAAGTGAAATGTCCTGTATGATTGTTCTAATAGGCTCCATCCTGGGAGACTAGCTTTTGACTGGGCACCAGTCTCTCAAGTCCAGTCTTTGACTTTTGGAAAGAAGTGACTCAGCCATATTATGGATGACGTATGGTGAAAAATCTGGCTTTTTCCCCTCAACTTTGCTATATTTTATTATGAAAACTTTCAGGGCTCAGAAGCAGATAGTTACATTTGGAAACCAGATGTTATTCATTTTTGTAAAGGTGGTCACAAGCAGGAAGGTGAATTCCTGTGGAAATAAAGCTCCACAAGGACTTAATTAAAAGAGTGTACTGTGCAAACGTTTATCCAGGCCCTCCACCCCATCAGGGGAGATTTAGGAACATTCCCATTGTCCTCAGTGTCCACTCCTCACTTGAGTGTGACTGATGGGTAAACGCCTACCTGCATAAAGGTGTGATTGATGGCTAAGCTCAGGGTTGTGCCCTCAGGTAGGTCTGCTGGTTGGTTGCCTTGGAGTTGTGTCATGATGGTGCATGAAGTAAACCTTCCTTTTTCAACCTTGGGTTTACCTGAAATACCCCAGAGTTGTCTGAGAAGTGTTTCCCTCTTTTTTTCAGTCTTGTGTCACTGGTGGAGAGGTGTGCTCTGTACTGAATAGAATTGTGATTCATTGTGGCTTTATGTGAGGAACCAAAGGCTGCCTGAAAAACTCATCATGACTGTGCTGTACTGCTACATATTTTGTCTTGGAAAGTAATCATATCCATTAAACAGATTTATAGTAGATACTTTGATCAATAACTGCCTAGATTTCCACGGTATTTAAAAATGTGGCTTATGCTTCTCTGTAATACAGCTTCCTTTCATTTAGGAACCATGTCAGGAATAATAATGAAAATTTCTGGCAGAAAATGGAGAAAGATTGGAATTGCATGTGGACATACATTACTGTCGCTTTGTTTTTTTTAAGTTTAAAGTTAAACTTTCAAATAAATAAAAGCCTAAAGCACAAATGACGGCTCAGGTTAAAATACTTCAATTTACCAGTGAAGTAATGAATAGGCAAAACTCTGCAGTTGTCCATCTGTATTTCTTTCCCTTTCCCAAATTACGTAAGACTTAGTCCATTCTTATAATGATAGACCACACTGTGAATTACTGAGCTGGATTTTATCATATTATGCAACGTGGCAGAATGACTGAGGTCTACTGAAATAACAATAAAGCAAATGTTTTTCCAGGGCAGACAGACACTCCACTGATGGGGTGTCAGACTAATTTCCTCTTGTCTGAGAGTGGGAGGCAGCCTAAACGACATTCCAATCATAATCCCTGCCATCTTTGAGCACTCAGAGGAAATAGTCATATGCTCCATAATCACCCACTGTGCCTGATGATAACTTACAGGCAAAAAAAACAAACAAAAACAAAACACAAATTTGCTTTACTGTGAGGAAAATTGTGTTTCAGCAGCCACATACTGTACACCATCACATGCTCCAGAAACATCCAACTCAGCTCGGTGGTGCTTTCTTTTTGTCGTCTCCCATAGATGCGAGAACTGTGTGGAGATGCTGTTTGTGCGCGGCTCGGGCAACTGTGTGCAGTGCGACACGCCCCTGCGGAAGAGCAACTTCCGCGTGCAGCTCTTTGAAGACCCGACGGTAGATAAGGAGGTGGAGATCCGCAAGAAGGTGCTGAAGATGTGAGTGAGGGGGGCGGGGATGGTGAGGGATGCAGCTCTGCGTGTTTATGTGTCATCCCATGCCTCCACCCTCTTCTTAAGCCACCTTTGTCTTTCTCATTACACTGTTTGTTTTGTAGACAATGATTCTCCCCAGGGGGGGCTCCAACGGGAAGGCTCTTTCCCTGCCAGGTTTTTACTTCGCAGCCCCTCCCCACCCCTCGTTCTCTCCCTCTCATCTGTTCTTTAATAGCCCCTTAATTGACATCTAATGTGTGCCTATTAGGCTGTATGCAGACATGGTATTATAAAATGGTTGATTTAATGGAGGCTATTAATGTCAGTGTATATTTGCTTTCACCAGGTTTTACTATTTGTATCAAGAGTTTTGTTCTCCCTCTGCAGATACAACAAGAGAGATTTTGACTTCCCCAGCCTGAGAGAGTATAACGACTACCTGGAGCAAGTGGAGGACATAGGTAGGAACACCGACTTGGAAGCCTCATGCTGAAACAGAGGGCAAAAAAGGATGATTACCAGTGTAATGATTTCTCCTTGATTCTGGCTTCACTGGGTGATGTTTTACAACCACTTATGCCTGCCAGGGGCATGGATCAGGGAGTAGCTCTGCCAACGCTAACACGTCTTGACTGGCAAACCACTATGGACTTTTAGCTTGGATGTATTAAGAGAGTTGGATACAGTGCGGTCAGTCAGCCTTGCTTCTAATTTTTGCCAGTGGCCAACCATGGTGCTGCAACAAAAAAAAAGAAAATCCCCTACAACCTTCAATGTATTATCCCCATAGACCATCATTATAAAAGAAACATCTGTAAAACTGTTGACAGGACACCCAGAACTGCAAATAAGGTCAGTTAATACTCTTTTTTATATCATGAAACCATGAGGGTTTTACATATGCAGAACTTTCCCATAGCCTAGAAAAGCTGGTTTTCATGTGTGCGATGTCACCCCAACATAAAGTCTAAGAGCCGAGTGATATTGAAAGGGCGGGGCCAGGAAGAGAGACACAAATGTAAATGTCATATTAAAGTCAGGTGTCCTATGATACGTTGATAGCTTTTAGCCTGTAATGTGAGCAAAACGGCTCCTGTGGTCTAGGTTATGGGTTGGGTTCAGGGATTTGCACCAGTGATATTATGTGTTCACTTGAAGTTGACCAGCTTGTCTGTTTTTAACCTTTACAACAACCTCTTAAATTTCCCCTTAGTGCACCATGGAATATGTATATAATAGAGACATATGGAATTACCAGATGCCTTTTTTAAGGCTGCTCTATTCCATCAAATGGAAAATTCTGCGTCTCTTGAACATCGTTTTATACAATTTTCTCACTATTTCAGCTGCATGTGTTTGGTGTCTTTGGAAATATTTGAATCTTGACTTGAAATTAAAATAATTGTGTTATTAGTTTTTGAACAGTTCTTGCCTGCACAGTTTTTGATGATGGACACAAAAGGGTGTTTTGGGTTAACGAGGTTAACGTTGATTAGTGTCTCCTCTATGTAGTGTACAACCTGACAAACAACATTGACGTGGAGAACACCAAGCTGAGGATGGAGCAGTACCAGAGGGAGAACAGAGATCTCATCCAGAAGAATAAGGCTACTCTTGTACGTATCAAACGTATTTTCCCTCACATGCGTAATGCCTTTAATGATAATTATATTGTGATACTAAAATAAATCGCCAATGATTTCCTTTGAGAGGACAGACTGTGGTTTCAGGTACAATATGAAATTATTAGAGCCTCCAGGTCAAACACACTGCAGCTTGATTTTTTTTGCAAAATGCTTTCTCTTGTGAACCTGTCTCCTCCTCAGACTCGAGAACAGGAGGAGCTTGAGGAGCTGCTGTTGCAGGAGCAGCAGGGCAATGAGCAGCGGAGACTTGAGGTGCTGCAGGAGGAGCAGAGGCAGCTGCAGGCCAAGAGGAAGAGCAAGCAGGCTCTGCTAGACGAACTGGTGAGAAACGTGTTGCATGTACATATTTCCACAGAATGACGAGTCAAGTGATGCAAAAAGACAAGGAAAGGACAAGTCACATTATGACAGATGTCTGACAAACACACACACATTAACACACACTCTCAGCCTGAGGGTTCATGGCTGTGAGATCATTAAGAGCTTATTACCAGTCATTGTGCTGCAGGCTGCATTGTTCTCATTCTGTGATTCCAAAGCCTCTTGGCTCCATTGTGTTGAGCTGCGGGCTTTGGAAGTGATTGTTCCTGCAGAGTGGACTGCTGAAGCACCATCACAGATAGCAGGCTAAGCTGTGTGTTTGTTTGTTTAAGGCACAGGGCCTTTTGACTGTAGGCAGATGAGATCAGCTCTCACACCCCCTGGGGGAACTCTCCTGAGCTCTGACATCTGCACATCCCTGTGGCCAGAAAGCTCACTGTTCTCACATGAGCACACAAGCATTTGCCAACACATATATTTACATTTCTTTGTTGCTATTTCCTGGCGCAATCAGTATTTATAATCAATAAAATATATCACGGGGAACTTGGAACACACTTCTTGAGTATTGTTCTAATCAAATGTAAATATTGAATTTACATTAATTGTCTGCAGGCATATTTTTTCTTGAATTTATTAACTTTTTTTCCTCAAGATCTTAATGAAATGAGACACATGTTAACCATAAAATAAAGCATGTAAATTCACAGTGCCTATCCAAAATAACTGTAACTGTTATTTTTTGCAGTCAGAGCAGGACTTATTTGTGTTAGCATTACCCATTAAATTGCTTTTAGTTTATTCTGAAATGCTAAGACACCTCCAGACTGTCCTACCATTGCTGTCCACCCTATCAACAATGTCCTCCCTCTTCAGTGAACGTGTCCAAGCTTGTGTTCTTAGACCTCTGCGCTTGGCAACACTCCACTGGAGAAACTGAAACGTCCGACCTTGCATTTAATGGAGGTGAAGGCGGCGCAGTGCACTTGAAGCAGCGTCCCCCTGCAGTGCCACAGTTTTGTTAATATGGCTTGCATTAATAATGTGGCAGCTAGCCTGAAAGCACCGGTTATCCAGTTAGACAGAGATGTGTGGGATGGTGTGGGTGGGTGGGGGACTGCTTGTGTTTTCATCTCTAAACAAACAACAGTTACATGAGAAAAAGGGCTCAACATGTACAAGTGTCAGCTGTTTTTGCTGAGCAGAAAAGTTCCTGATGAAGCACTTTGTTGCATGTAACACATATACCTAGATTAACATTCTCATAAAATCCCAAATCCAATTTGTTTCTCCAGGAGCAGTCTCAACTTCCTGCTACCATCTTGCTTGCCCAACACAAGGTCCGTGCTGCCCAGCTGGAGACCCAGATAGAACAGCAGAAACAGGCAGTCAAACCCACTAATCTGTTTTCAACTGGAATCCATATGGTGAGTGCAACGTTGTAAGCATATTAGCCCTTTAACCCCTGTTCACACATACAACTACAGACAGGCTCTCTGTTGCCTCCCTCAGTTGCTTGAATGCATTGCTTTTCTTATTCAAGCCCCAGTATGTCTAAAAGATTTATCATAGGCAATGTCCACTCTAATACGTTGTCATTTCAAAACAGCTTTTTAAGAGAAAACAATCTCTAGCCAGAGGAGCGTTTTAGCTTCATACCAGAAATAATCTCTATCCATACTAACACATCTGAAAACACGTATGACATGACCATTCACAGCTATTGGGAATGTCAACAAGAAGCAGATTGTCTACTCTGCAGAAAATACTGCGCACAAGGAACAGCAAAGGCAGCTGTAGCATTATAAATTGCTTGAATTTAACTGCACAACTCCCACTAGCAAAGACAACTAGGCCTGTAACGCTTGTAATTCATTAAAAGCATTGTTGCATTCACTGCTGGTAATCGTGACCGATAAGACCCAATCAGGAGGTGAACACGGGTGTCTGCATCATCGCTGGGTGTCTGTCCAGACTACAATGCAACCCTGGAGTTTTCTGAAACTGTTGTGTTTCCAAAAGCCTTTGCTTTAGTGGCTGGACGCCAGACGTAAAGTGATGCATTTTAAAACTAAAACATATTAGTGAGGATTTAGCCATAGACAACTGGGAACCTGTTGACTACACTTGTGTGTAGTTGGAGAAAAAAACAACTGTCCTTCAGGTTCCTGTAGGAATAAAAAAAATGTGATTGGTTGCCACAGCGTGTCAAGGACACAACTTTTGAATCTTGAGTCATGGTGGGCAGTGACCAATGAATGGCATTCTCTTTCATTTCCTTTGTTCGAGTCTATATGTGAGAACAGGGATAGCTCTAATGAATTTGAAGACTTACCAGACCCCAAAACACTGGACAATGGTTTTTCACACCAGAAATTATACATATATATTTTGAGTTGCAATGATTGCTAGGTAGAAATACTAAATAAAATAGACTTTTTTTCGTCAGATGATGCATTACCACCTCTACTGCATCAACAGAGATGTCTCATTCAAGTGAAGGAAATGGATGCATTTTTCCATGCAAGGCTGATTTCATAATTTTGCTCTGTACACAACTTTAGTATGCATTAGTCAGACTAGGCTTTGCTGTTTCAGGTAAAAGCAGAATGAGCTCAGTGAAACGCAAGACCTTGAAGAAGCTATACACACCATAAATAACAAATGGCTACTATATTTACAATGAGCCCCTGCAGGTTAAGGTCACATGGTTGGTTAGGTGGGTCTGAACAGTGTGTTTTTACTTCAGTTCTAATTTAAACTTAAGGCCTGTTGACAGTAGAGTGTTGTTAACAGTCCAGACCTTCAAAGGGAGGATATTGGTCCGTGTCTGGTGCTTCTTCGGTGTGGGAACAGGCCGTCGCCCCTTCAGTCATGTCATCACATTCCTCTGGGCGAGCAGTGCGACCCACAGAGAGAGCATGTGGGCTCTGGGCTCTGGTCCCTCTGAGCTTGCAGCTTTGTGCTCATCTTGTCTGGTGAGACCTTCCATTTGGCTGTCGTTCAGGTTTGCAGTCGTTTATTTTCATTTTACTGTGATGAGATAGGCTGTGTCATCACCCCCACCCCCTCCACAGCAACCCTCATGAGACATGGTTGTCTTCCCACAGTTCAGCGATGCGTGGGAGAGATATCTGCTCACCTAGGCTCAAGCTGTAGCTAGGTTTTGACATACTCAGGTATAGCCAAATTCTCTCCTACTATCTTTGTTTGGCTATCTTGCCCATTTTACTGTGTTTTTCACCAGTGTAGCTTTCTCAAAAGTTCTTGATGAAATAAGCAGATGCAGCAATAAGCAGTGAAACTTTACAAAAAGTATTAATTTACTCATTAAACCCCAAAGACACAACTGGCTCGTCCACCACCAGTCCAAAAGCATTGACTTGATCCAAATGGTTCTGGTACTCTGAATCTCACCCCCTTGATATACAGCATGAAGTTAAACTTGCTGATGGAGAGAGAAACAGCATGATTATGTTGCTCTTGGCTTCTTCTGTGGCTGTTTTTCCTCGCTTCTTTTTTCCAGTTTCTCTTCATCCTCCCGTCCCTGAGCTCCTGTTGGTGGAGCAGAGCTCTCACCATGCATCTGCTGTGTTGGACTGAGAGACTTGAGTCAGGGGAACGTGTGGGTTTGGATTTCCCTTCATCTCAGAGTCCATAAGAATGACTTCTGTTTGACTTGGTGGGGTTTCAGCACAGAGCGGTGGATTCCTGCAGATTGCTGGAATTCATTTATCTGCTAGGTTGTGGTCCCGTGTTCCAAGCAGGATTTCAGTTTTTCTTCAGCAGAAATTAGGAGAGGCAAAGGTAAAAACACATTTCTAAAGCTGGGCCACATTTGTATAATATTCCTTTATAGCTGATTTGTGCTCCTCTCTTTAGTGACAGTGATATTTATTAGTGCTGTAACGTTAAGTCAATTAATTGATTAGTCATTGACATAAGATTAATAGACAATAATTTTGATAATCCATCATTTGAGTCATTTATGCAAGAACATTTACTGACTCATGCTTGTGAGGTTCTGGTTCCTTTCTTACTCTGTAAACAGAGTATCTTTGGGTCTTTTCGCTCTTGGTAAGACAAGACAGGAAGTTTAAAGACGTTGCCTTGAGCACTGTAAAATGAAGATTAATCAATAAAGTAACCTTTAGTAGAAGCCCCAGTATCAATACTCTCCTGTGAAGCACACGCATAAAGGAGGTTTTTGTGTATGTGTCCCCTTGTTTTTTTCATCTGGATATCTTTGGTGATGCGCAAGTTCATCTGTTATGGGAGCAGAAAATTCATTGGGGCCCCCACCCCCACCCCCCCACCCAGCACTTCAGCCAGCTGCTTCACCCCGGGCCAAGGTGAGCCGTCACTGGTGGAATGACATATCTGCCTGTCTTTGAGCTGTCCAATCTGTGGAACGTGAGGATGCCAATTCTTCCTCAGTTTCCCAGTGGCTCCGGTCTTTATTTAAAGTGTGATCTAATGATGCATCTAGTTGTGTCATGTTGTTTACTGGGGACATCTCAGCCATGCTGGCACTGCTCTTAGCCTGGGTGATTTTCCAGGAGTCAGTGAAGGGGACTTTAGCTGATCCCGATTGCTGTGGTTGTGTGTTATCATGCATTCAAATGGATGCTTTAGGAAGTTAGCCGATCCTGAGGGAAAGTAGTCTCGGTCCAGGTGTGATGTGAGGTGGGATGGGCCTGGTCTTGCCTCAGGAATGGTCTGAAATCACTCACTAATCCCTCACTTTGTAGGTACTCTATTGAACTAAGACACACACAATCCCGTGTGCGGGTACATGCACACACACAGAAATGTACACTCCCCCGACCCAGTCTGAGTAAACATCCTTTGAAGAATAAAGTGTCTTTTTAAAATGGATGTCCGCTGATATCAAAAGAGACCGTGGGAGGGAGGCGACTATTCGCTGTTTAAACAGGTTGCTTGTTGTTGTCTGACACATAAGACCAGCTCCACTGCTAGGCATGATAACAAGAGTCTTCCTGCTTGGCACCTGCTCTGAGAAAACAGACATGAGTTGAGGGTTATCGGAATATGAATTGCTCATTGCGTGATTAATTGTTTCTTTTTTGTTTTTATTATATTTTAGCCTGTTGGCTCTATTTGTGCCTGTAAAGTGATTGTGTTTTCCAGTCTGCGGGCACATGTGTGGGGTTAGGGATTGTCCTCAGCTGCTATAGTGTCCCATTCCTGAAAGCAGTTGACCGATGGGGAATCTCTCCACCTTGGGACAGCTTTCAGCGCCATCTTAAATGAAAGGTCCCAGGTTCCAGCACTGCTGGGGCCCAATCCACTCCTCACAGGCGGCAGAGCAGCTGACATACCTGACGAAGCCAGCATGGGCACCTAATGAAAGCCGGAGGCGCACACACACACATAAACAAAGTGCAACTCACACACACAATCAGCCAAATGTGGGTGGAAAGTTTATCCCTAAACATAGATGTGTAGCTGACTGAAATAACCCCGGGTTCTCTCTGGCTTTATTCCATTCTACACTTAGGCAGTGGAATTTGACTACCATAGAAAACACAAGCACAAGTACACACACACACACACATACACATATGCTCGTGCTGTGAGCTTGTTTGCTCAGGTCTGTTTTACTTGGTGAAGTTGTCCTCTACAGTGACCTCTGCTCGGTAGACGTACTCGTCAGCGCAGGCCAAGCTCTGCTTTACTTTATTCTGGCAGACTGGCCTAACCTGTTTTGCCTGGGAGATTGTCGCTGCATACTCCCTGCAACTCCCACGCACTCTCTCATGATTTTCAGTGTTATTTTCATTTTTCTTATTCACATTCTTCAGACAAATAGTAGTGGACACAGATATTTGTGTTGTTGTTTATACTGAATTGACATATCAATCTGAATTGACAAATTTTGACATATAAAGCATTCACAAAGCAAAGACTGCTAGTTTTTTGTGAGAGTGCATAACCCTTTCCCTTTGGCCTTTTGCTTTTTATTGGATTGTTGGCATGCAGGTTGATAGTTGCAGGGGAGAGGGGGTCAGCTCAGGCGGTAAAGAGAACCATCAGCCCTGATTGGCACCAGCACATGTGGGCATTCACACCTCTGCCCCTGCCCCAGGCTTGGCCCTGTTTAGGTTGGCCTCAACAACCCTTGCCCATGGGCAAGCCGGCCTAGCCCAGCCCAGCGGAAAAAGGAGTTGTCAGCTTTAGGGGCTTTGCGCGGGGGCAGCTGCCACTAGTCAGGCAGTTATATTTAAACTTGTAAGGCGAGGGGAGGAACTATGTGGACAGCAGCTTTTACACTTGCTACTTGCTGCTCAGTGGGCCAGTGGGTAGCCCAAAGCTCTTTATCCATACAGAAGCACTGGCAGTGCCAGGGCACAAGGTGGAAGTGAGGGCTGAGGATGGGAGGGCACTAGGCTGGCTCCTAACTAGGCTTATTAATTTTATCCCCTATACAATGCTGACCACTGTTTCCCTTTTCATTGTTCTCATTATCACTTTGTGCATTAGTGAAAGGGGCCTCACTGCCTCTGAAGCTCTGCTCAAGATAACAGTAGCTCTCCTAACCCCTCGGGAACCAACCAACTGTATGTGTGTTTCTGTGGCTGTGGTTGAGAGGTGCTGATGGAGAGGTGAGTGTCTAAGCGACCTTGATGTGTCCTGCTGAGCTGCAAAGTCAGGGGAGAGATGGGCAACCTGGAGAGTGCTGATGATTGTGCTGTTTGTGTGTGTGTGTGTGTGTGTGTGTGTGTGTGTGTGTGCGTGTGCGTGTGCGTGTGCGTGCGTGCGTGCGTGCGCGCGCGACTGTGTGTGTGTGGCACATATTTCTGGTGACACTCATAGTGTTGACCCACGATTTGAGCTGACCAGTCAGCTTTTCATCAAGATTGGTAATACACCCAACCATCTCTTGTTTTTAATGTAGGCTTTCACACAGTCAGTGTTGTGCTTTAAGGGCAGACCTCTCATACCTTGAAGTAATGTGACTTTTATGAGATCCCTGTCCCATAAAAGTCACATGAATGTCGGCCGCATCACTCGGTCAGATGGGCTAACCCTGTTGCTTTCCCAGATGGTTCTGTTAACACGGACAGCAGAGTTAAGAAAGAGTAATGTGACAGCATATCACGAGCCGAATTCAACCCCCCAAGAGGCGAGGAATGCTTAACAGTTTTCCAAGCCAGCACACCTGTCTCCTCCAACGGCACTAGGATTGGCACGAGTGGCTGCTTTACTTGACCTTTTAAAATGGTTCCACTCCTAGAAGTTGAAGCTGGTGTTACTAGATTAGTAGAGCTCTATCTAGATCTGAGGTAGATGCAGGAGGATCAGCAGAGCAGAAGGAGGAATACTCCCTCTGGCACATTGGTGATTTCCTCAAATCGTCCTCCCCTGCGGTTTTATTAAGATTGATGGTCCCCAGAGTTTCATTTTAGTGTCACAGGGGTAATATAAGAGTCTTAAATACCAGTTATACACAAACTTGAAAGCATCATGAGGGCCCACATAATTTTTGCATAGGTAGTAAGATGGGCCTCCGTGATGTTAAAAGCAGATGTTTGTGTTGGCTCTGTCAGTGGTGTAGTTCTAGTGGCCCCTAGTCCATTTCTGCCTTGCTGGGCCTGGCTGGGGGTCCACACTCTCTCCCCTTCTGTTGCTTTCTTTCACCGGAGCATTTGGAAAACAACATTCATATGCCGTAATTCACACAAGCTTTTAATAGGATGTGATGAGTTCATGATTGAAAGTTTCAGCAGTATTAATGGTGGAGGACAGAGCGGGTCTGAGAGGACACGTCTCTGCTTTTGGTGGACAGTGAGACAGCTTGTCGGGTATCAAAGCAGTTTACTTGTACTACAAATCGTTATATTTACACATTTTTGTAAATATATTCAGAAGAGCAAAACCTGTTCTTGGGTGTGCATGTCTTATGCTGTGTTTGTTTGTGCTGATGTGTGTCTGCCAGTTTTCAAGGTGCCCTTGCAGAGGAATGCAACAGAAATTTCTATAGTCTGACGGTTGGCTCTGTTCTGTGTGTCACTTAAAAATCCGATTTACCGCCCTTTAGCTATCTGCAACTCCCAATTTGCCGCTCTCTTTCTCAACCTCTCGACCGTCGTAGACTTTCCCTCAGTTTCCCCACCCCTTTGTCCCAGTGCGTCTCTTTGATTGTTGCAGTAGGGGAGTTACACAGTGCTGAAAGTCTGAAAGAAGATGGATGGAGAGACTGAAGGAGTGTGAAAGAGAGGGAGAGTGACTGGGTATGGGTTGGTTGGTCTGGGTTTCATTAGCCTGTGGTGGGGCTCCACTGTGTCGGATGAATGGATGGGACAGGATAGGGGATCACTAGCACCTTTGGGTTAAAGGTTGAGTGAAAACTGTGTGGGTTTACTATTTTCTGTTTTAAGGGAAACAGTGTTTAAAAACTGGGCATTATTCAGATATGGACAAAATGCCATTTGTTCTTACATCCATTATTTATTTGGTTTTGTTATTTAATCTTTCTCTTTTCTATATAATAAATTACCAAACATGAATAAGTGTCAAATCTTGGCATTCCTTAGGTCAAGGAGCAAGAGTTTGATGTGACTGATTTGATTGATTTAATATTATAAAAAGAAATAAACAACTTTTATTCCACATATTGCAGTTTCATAAGTGCAAGGCAATTCAACAAAAAGACATGTTCTGTTTTGAGTAGACATTCAACATTTGTTCGCTGGAAAAACCCACTCCCTTGCTGTTAATATGCTGCCACCGTTGCTATCCCTGCTGCCCCACCTCCCCACCCCCCCACCTGCATGTATAAACCATTGCTAGGTTCAACAGGTTTGGGCTCGTTCTGTTAAGGTAGCAGAAAGTGTGGGAAATCACAGTATATGTAGTTATTATAGCAATATTGATATATATTGTGTTATAGAAAATTTTTGGAAAAATCAACAGTGAAAATTCTTAAGGTTAAAATACCCAGACAGGAACATCTTTCTTTTTAGCTAATAAGTTGAATTAAATACCTGACAAAGTACTTTACTACATTGTTGCTAAAACTGTATAAAGTCCAATCCTGTCCAATAATTTGAAAAATTGCAAATGAGGCACATTGAAGAGTGGAAGTGTGGAAAAAAGTTAAAACATTTAATCACATTGTAAATGTAAGTATGAGTTTTCTTTGTGTGTGTGTGTGTTTTTGATTCACTAACTATTATACACTCCTGCTTTGGTTTGGACAGTTACCACCATGTTGTGTTTGGCTAAGAAACTCCATCCGTTGGATCTCAGTGTGCATCACCTGGTGCCATTTTAACTTCCAGCTCAGCTTCGGTTGCTTTATTTCACTGTGTGTGCGCTCGCAAGGGCCAAAGCATGTGTGAGGGCGGGCTGTCAGAGGCCGTGGGGCACATGTTACTCGTTTAGTTTGGTTTTCAGCAGCTCCACTCTGTGTTCTGTTGTTTATACTCCCACTCTACTCTTTTCTTTGCTTTATCTCTTATCTTTTTATCTTTCCTTTGTCACTGAGTTCCCTTGCTACTCTCTAAAATAGTCCATGTTTGTTTAGACATCATCTTTTTAATTCCAGGTTTCATGACTCTGGCTTCTCTTCTGAGTCTCATTACTTTAATGCTGGAGAAAACATTGTGGTCTAATGCTGTGTGGAAATTCCCCTTTTGATGGCAGAGCCCTAAATCGTGCAATTCTACAGTGTCCTTAAGAAGTATCATATTTCTGACTCGAACACCATGGTCAAGAGCATTAGGAACTGGAGTAGCCTGACTGAAATCTCAACTTTAAGTAATTGTGGATCTAAGGGTTTTTATAAAACAGACTGCAGTTTTCAGTTTTGACACTGTGGGACTTATGACTCAATATTTGTAAGCTGAAAACTGACATTCAGACTCACCTGGGTGGGATGCACAGTGCCTTTAGGTGAAGGTAATGGAAATACTAAATGATCACAGCTACACTCACAAACAGAGCACTTCCCAATCACATACCACACATACAGCCTACCAAATTTAAGCTTGATCAAATAATTTACTTTATCTTCTACATTTATACATTTTCAATTGATTTATCTTTTGGTGGTTTCATGGATGGCCGACAGCCAAAGTATGCCTGCTTTCTGTTCTGAGGAGATGCATTTCCTCATCAACCAGGCCAGTTCTTGTCTATTATGTTAATCATGATTTCTTCAGATTTCCATCAGAATTAGTTGTTGAGTTGCCAAGTGTTTGTTGACCACTACAGATATGCTTAGTCATGGTCTCAGTTAGGTCTCTCCACCAAACCAGCAGTGGCTGGGGGAAGTAAAAATGTTGTCAGTCAAAACTTATATTTCCAAACCAGTCCAAC
>NW_019520220.1:0-2879 GCF_002814215.2 Seriola lalandi dorsalis
TGTAGTAATGGAAATCAAAGATCATTAAGCAACATTTAACTCTAACAACGGCTACTTCTTCAGGAAACTGAGGTCACTCTGAACATTGCTACAATACGCCTCTTAAAATTACCTGAGAGCTGTTGATATTTGCTTTAGAGACAATTTAATATCAAATGAAGAGTTTGTATAAATCCGTCTGTTACTTCAGCACCACGGACAGCACCATGGTTTTATGAATACACATAAAAAATCAGTCATGTTTTGATCTTTAGATTTGAATAAAATTAGTTAATTCGTCTAATTAAATTGTGGCAATCCTTCCATTTTAAACACCTACAGATCTTTGTCAAACTTAGTAAACCTAGTAAATGGGCAGATAAAGAAAATTGTTTATCTTAAACAATGAACAATTCGTTTTCTTGTTTTACAACAATAATTATATTGTTTTATTTTATGTTTAAGTTGTTTTATAATTCAACAATATATATTTTGTATTCTTATTTCGGGTATAAGTGATGCTGCCACGAAACAGTCGTTCAAGTTATATTTGTATTATTATACGAAAAACAGTGAAATGAGGGACAAACTGCTTTTTTATTTCAATATTTTAAAAAATGTTGCAAATGGTGGGAAATATCGCAATATTTGATATTATTGAATATGGGCCCAAGCTTACCAGCTAATGAACATAATGGAGCATAGAGCAGCTACAGAGTCAGACATTTCCCTCAGGAAATGGTAGAGATCAAAAACAGAGATCAAAGAGAGGGAGTCCTAGACTTTTTGTTCAAATGTTAAATAATAAAGCATTTTCTTTTTCACTTGTCATTGCTATATTTTTATTCTTTGCTGTTGCTTGCTCTTTAAGAAGCTAATTGATCATAGTTCAATCAGCTTTTATCAAAGATAAGTTGTATTATTCCATTTAAGGATTTTCAACCTTCCCTTATAGACCAAGGGAAGGAAAAGGATAGAAATAACGGGATGGTGAAGAACAATGTATCTAACTGATTCAAAAAAATGAATGGTTTTCCAAAGCAAGTAGGAGTATTTTAATTTCTTCCCTTAAAATCAAAAGAATATTCACTGAGCTCATTAAACTGTAGAACCATCCATTGTTGTCCTTTGTGGTAAACTGTTCACACATCTAAAAAAAATACATACCTATGTCACACACACACTGTGGGTGTGTTTCAAGTCAGAAATGTGCACACATGCTCTCTGAACCTGCTGTATAAATATTCTTTGCTTCAGACAGCATTGTCATGTTATGGCAGATTAATCTCCAGATCAGAATCCATTACCTGAGGTCAGTATTGAACTGTTTGCTTCACTTCACTGTTTTTAAATTCATTCAACATGAAAGCAAATTCTTAATATGCAAGTATGCACGGTTGTGAGGATGTTTGTTTCTAAATGATATTTGCAGTATTTTGTCATTATATGTTGTCTGTCTTTTCTTTTGAAACAAGTTCATCGGCTGCTGACATGAATTTCACACCTGGGGACAATAATGTAACGATGGCTTTGAATTACCGGGACACATTTGTTGTGGCTATTGGCAAGAATGTGGCTGTTGTTGTCCTCGGCATCACCATCAGCTACATCAATGCTACTATGGTCCACACATTCAACAAACATCATGTGTGTAAAATAGTATTGCTACAAAACAAAAAGTTTATTAGTTAAAGGAAGGAATATTAGTGTACTATGTGTATGATATATATATACATATATATATTGAAACCATCCTCCACTTCCTTCTCTTCATTTCTTTCCTCTCTCTTCTTATCTGCTCTTATAGCAAACAGTTGGTTTTAAAGTCTATAACCATGTTGGAATTCAACAATTATCAATTCTTTTTTGCATTAACCCTTTATTTTTTAGCCCCTGTAACTTGCTTTATGTTCTTAACTTGAATACCAAAGGGTCTTAACATGAATTTAGTCGACAGCCTGAGTGTGAACAAAAAGATGAGTAATTATTCAGTTTGAACCTTCAATGACTTTTCTTAACAAAATTACTAAAGTGCAGCCATCCCTTCTATCTTTTAGTGAGTATGCAACGATGTCTGCATGCAAGACTGCACATGCACATAAACTTTAACATCACTTTGTGTGATCGTGTTATAGTCAATTGATCGGGTCATACAAATATTTCTGGAACTGCATTTAATGGTACTGTCATAGTGGTTTAAGATAAGTATGGATGACACATGACGCTTAAGTCCATGAACAAAAAAGGGGAATACTTTTTTGTCATTATTGTTAGAACTATTGGGCTGAGTGTAATGACATGCTTTTTGTATGTAGGCAGAGATGAGCAATATACTGTAATCTAACCGCTAACCCCTGATTCTGCTGTTCAACACAGATCTTCAAGATGAACCCACGTTTTATCCTTTTCATCCACTTGGTGTTCAACGACATGATCCAGCTGACAACCAGCATTTCCCTCTTCATTTTCTCCTACACCTTCCACACCATCTATGTCTCCATCTGTTGCCTCCTCATCTTGCCGGCCATCTTCACCACACAAAACACCCCTCTGAATCTAGCTTTTATGGCAGCAGAGTGCTACATTGCTGTCTGCGTTCCTCTCCGCTATAACTACATATGTACTGCCAAAAGAACATATATTGTAATTGGCATAATTTGGGCGATGAGTTCACTTTCTGTCCTGCCGGATGTCTTCATCCTCCTGGCTACTGAACCTCTGGAGTTTTTAAATTCAAGAGTGTACTGTTCCAGGGATACTGTGTTTAGGAGCACCTACAGTCTAAAGAAGAGGGATACGTCCCACATAGTGTTTCTGGTAGTGGTTTGGCTCACTCTGTTCTACACTTACTTCAGAATTTTGTTTGTGGCCAAGGCTGCAAATGCAGATGCTAAAAAGGC
>NW_019520220.1:5409-9501 GCF_002814215.2 Seriola lalandi dorsalis
AAAAAAAAACTCCATAGTAAAAACACATGAAAAGTTTAAATTTGCAATACAAATTTGAACATAACATTGAAGTATTTTTAAATGTTCCCCTGTAACAGAGGCTCACAGGATCCTCAAATTGTCTCCATGAACTCCTCATCCTATAACTATAATGTGTCGAGCGGTCTGAGTTATCGAGACTCTTTGAGCACAGCTGTAGCCAAAAATGTGATTGTTCTGGCTCTTGGCCTTACCATCAACTATATCAATGGTACACTGATTCATACCTTCAGAAAACACCAGGTCAGAACTCTTTCTTATTGTGTTTATTATCATTATCAAAATTAATGTTGATATCATTATTACTGTGATCATTATTATTCAACTATCAGTGATTATCGGCAGAAGAAAGATGTAACAAACATGAGATGCTTTAATTGACCCATTCCTTTCTTTTCCTCTCCTCCCTTTCAGGTATTTTATGTGAATCCTCGTTACATCCTATTCATCCACCTGGTCTTGAATGATATGATCCAGCTTACAACAACAATCAGCCTGTTTGTCTTTAGTTATGTCTTCTATAAAATTAATACTTCCTTCTGTTGCCTCATCATTACCTTTGCTGTCTTCACCACCCTCAACACTCCATTGAATTTAGCTGTCATGGCAGTGGAGTGCTACATCGCTATTTGTTTACCACTGCGACACGCTGAGTTCTGCACCATCAAAAGAACATACACTCTGATTGCTTGGATCTGGGCCTTGAGTGCAGTTTCAACCCTGCCAGATGTGTTTATTGTTGTGGCAACAAAACCTGTTCAGTTATTTTATTCCACAATTTTTTGTGAGAGGGATAACCTGTTCTCCCACCCAATAAGTTTAAAAAAGAGGGATGTTTCCTACATCATTTACCTAATTATTGTTTGGCTCACGCTCTTCTTTACTTACTTCAAGATCTTCTTTGCTGCTAAAGAGGCTAAAGAGGCTAAAGAGGCTAAATCTAGAGATGGAGATGCAAAGAAAGCCAGGAATACAATCCTGCTTCATGGCTTTCAGCTACTGTTGTGTATGCTAACCTATGTAGCTCATGAGGTAATAAAGGGTCTGTTGTACTGGTTCCCTAAACATTATGCACATGTAGTCTTTGTTTCTTATATTATGATCCAGATGTTCCCCAGGTTTGTCAGTCCTATGGTGTACGGGCTACGAGACAAGACATTTAGACAGCACTTGAAAAAGTATCTTCTATGTACAGTGAGACCGAGCATCAAACCATGAGCTACAGTGAAATTCATGTTGCTGCACTAGATAAACCAACTAGATCCATACAGTTTAAACAAAGCATTTCCATTGTACATTAACTAAGAACAAATACATTCTGACTTTTCAGTGTAAAAGGACACTAGTACACACCGAGTTCACGACACTGCGGTTTGATGAATTCAGATACTGTCCCTGCACTATGTTTAACACCACAAGCAATAAAATCTGTAAATTCAATGAATTATGAAATTTAAAAATAAAATTTTCTTTGAAATTATTTATCTCTACCTATGCATACAGTATATGATACAGTGGTGATACAATGATTTTGCAATAAATGGAATGACATACAAGTAATGTTTGGAGACTGACTATTAAAAGAAAAAGTTTTTCCATTTTATATTTATATTCACAGACTAGACAACTACACATTTTATGTTCGTCACACTCTGAGCAGAGTTCAGTGTAAGCAATAACCCAATGAACCAGGGCCAGTAAAAATATACGTCAGGCAAGTTGATTGGCCGGTCACTTGCCAATTCAGGTCACTGACAGCGTTTCCCCCAATCACAGTCATGAGTCAGTTCACCCGTGATGCTAAAGGAAAACTCAATTTCCTGAGATGTTTTTTTTTTCCTTCTTTAAATCAGTCACCTAATGTAAGTTTCACCACAGCCATAATGTCGAAGGAAGCGCATGAGGCTACTAAAATGGAAAACACAGGACACCTGTGTGGAGGAAGGTGACGGTGGTATGTACTGCTCACTTTACCTGCAAGGCTGAACAACAGGAGCAATAAGCGCAGAAAACAGTCTTCGGACACACGCGATTACGCAGAACTTTGAGCATCAATAAAATCTAAACAGGTGAGTTATATAAAAAATCACCCCATAAAGTTGTTATGAAGGAGGATATTAGCTATAGAGACCAAAACAGTTTGTTATACCAGGCTGTAAACATAAAGTTGTTAAGTTGGAGATTTTAACATAGGAGTCTATGGGGATTGACTCGCTTTGGGAGCCAGCCTCAAGCGGCCATTGGAAGAACTGGAGTTTTTGGTACTGTCGTGTTGGCTTCATTTTTCAGCCTATGGTTGCTCCTTGGTTTGGACACAACAGGAAAACCACACAAGAAACACCACTGCGCCTGAGCATTACATTACATTTACTCATTTGGCAGATGATTTTATCCCAACTAACTTAGAAATGAAGGATAACACTCACACTTAAGTGCAGTAGGAGACCTTGGTCTAAGTATTAAGCACTACATGATTCAATAATTACAAGGAGATCAGGATAACAACTGCACCTCAAGTGCATAGTAAGTGCTAGTTAGGCATGTTAGAGGTGTTAGGAGAGGAGGTGCTCTCAGAAGAAAAGAGTCTTCAAGAGATTCTTGAAGACAGAGAGGGACACCCCTACTCTGCAAGCTTTTAGTAGCTTGTTCCACCATCTGGGAACCACAGACAAGAACAATCTGGACTGCGATTGCCTCGTTTGCAGGGATGGCAAAGCCAGATGACATTCCTTGGAGGAATGCAGTGGCTTAGAAGTAACATAAGCTTGCATGATTGAGTTCAAGCAGATGGGTGCAGACCCAGTCAGTCTTTGTTAAGAATAGTCTTCAGGATAGACTTTACGATGGTCGCACCAACCAAGCTTCAGCCTAGTCTTTACTGCACTGTTTTTACAAGCTGTCTTGTCTAAAGTCGTTACTACAGAAACAGCACAGTTTTTTATTATTTATCATTTATTTATTATCATACGTTTATTCAAAGCAGAAGGAGTGACCCATTTATCCATGGTTTCTATTGCGGCCACAATCTCAACTTTTAAAGTCAACAGACTTGAATAAAGATATCAGGCTGAAGTTATGGTTTCACATTGGATGCAGATGAAATAGTGAGAAGTCTTTCAGTTCCTGCCTGTTCCATGTGGATCAGCTGTAATTAGTTAAAACATCTGACAGTGACAGTCCAGAGTTGTATGGGACAGCATGTATTTGTTTTTAAATAAGCATAATGTTACAACTTTGTAAGTGGTGCTGTTTTGATTTTTCTGTTCTTTAACAACCTTAAAAAATATTGATGTTTCATGTTACACTGTTTTTGCATTTGTGCAGGAGAGAATCCACAGGAAGAGCAAATCATCACCAAGTTTGAGAAAAAAATCCATCATTGTTTTTATTTATTTATTTAATATATTGCCCAGCCCTGTATAAAGTTTTACACTTTTGGTTGCCTCTTTTGGCTTATAATTTTATAACAGGGAAATAAGTTTACAAGGAGGAGGAAGTTCAATACTAGTTTATGCACAAGTAAGTTATGAGTACAAGGAGGTTTTTTTTTAATTTATCACCAAGCCATGCACACTCATACACAGCTGGATTTCACAATGACATAATTTCCGACATTTGGCATATTGGCAGATCCTCAGCTGTGAGTAGCAGTGCATTTATTTGAAAGCAGAATGGAGAAAAAAACCCATTTATTCACAGTTTCTATTGCTTAGCCACAAACTCAAACTTTTAAGTTATTAGATTTGATGGTGAAGTGGGGCAGATATTAGAATGACATCATCTCTGACATTCTGCATCACTCTCCTTAATATAAAGCCATCAAACTCATTTCAAACTCACTTCATGTCTGGTGAACGTGCACAGTGAAGAGCACTATCTCAGGTAGGAAAGTTTTTGTTATCAGACTGTATTGGTGCATTATTGTATTTATTACTATGTTGTTTATACCACTGCAATCCTGTTGAACTGCACTTGCACTTCCTTAACAGTCCTAAACTGTTTATATCTCTAATGCAATTCAACCGCTACTTTAGATGGTAACATTTATTTTAC
>NW_019520221.1:0-4285 GCF_002814215.2 Seriola lalandi dorsalis
GGGCTTGGTGACTGCTTTGTTGTGACATCACAAAGTTCCAGAAGTCCTGACGGCTGGTTTTAAGGCTCAGTTTCTGAATACAGGCTGTGTGCATTTCTCTGTGGACTGAGGCTTTGATACTTTCACAGTATTAATATAGAAGCTAGAGCTGATCTATAATCACACTACACATGGACACACACCTTTACACTGGAGGAGCGTTAAGGAATGGACACAGCAATTTTATCAAATGTTTTGTTATACATATTAAGTATAAAAAGCATTTACAGCATTAAGATCATGTACATATACTGTTATTTTTCCAACAGCTTATGAAGATCCTCAGCCTCTTTCCCAGCCGTATCTGCTGGTCAGAATCGGTATCAGTGTTTTCTTGTTGTCTCTGCTGCTGTTCCTGGGAGTACTTCAATGTCAGAAACATGAAACGACCACCAGAGGTGCGGAGACTAAGAATAAAGAAACCACTTCAAATTGTAGAATGTAATAATTGTGACAAAAACAGCTTGGTTCAACATGTGTGATGTACATGTTCCTGATGGCCATTAACCTTTGAACTTATCTTGTTTGATGTACTTTTCGGACAGGTGCCCCAACCTCTCCTTCCTCCCAGTCCTGCTCTTTCCCACAGACAGGTGAGAAACATCAACCAGCTTCTTTCAATTTGACTGTATACAGAGTCTTCAGAAAGTCTTCAGATGCCTTCACATTTTGCACACGTGACTCTGTTGTAGATGTAATTGATGAGTTTGCTGCACAAGGCCCATTAACTAAAATGTCAACTGAGAGAATCAGGAGGGAAAGAAGAAAGAGGGACATTTTTAAATCACTGTATCGCCCAAATTCTTGACACCAAACTTTATATCGCCACATTTCAGTGAGTCTCTTTCATCACACAGTATAAACCTTTATGTTTCAGTGTCTGCAGCAGCCAGCATGGCTGAAGTAAGTCAGACAACATATGCTGCCATCACAAAACCCAGGAAAGAGAAAGGTAATTGACGTGAAACAGAAAAGCAGAATGCAATGTGGAACACCTTCAATTAGGTAAAAAAAATAATAGATATATATATATGTATATATATTGCCAGTATTAAAGGTGACCTCTCTTCAGTTGAAGCTTGTAGCTTTTAAACGGTTGTTGCTTTGGTGTCACAAACAGAAAATGGTGAGAACTACTCAACTGATATTTATAGAACATTCTTGAAATGACTTTAGACTGTGTCAGTTTCAGAAGCTACAAATGTGTTAATAAATTTAACTTCTTTTTTAGTCTCAGACAAAAACCACGTGAGGAACCCACAGATGGAAACTCGTAGATGAGTCCCACAGTTCAGAAACTCTTATGTTGGCTGTGAAGCAACAATGCAGCCATCTATCACATTTATTTTTACCAAGTACTCTAAACCATGTAGCAGCCTCGTTATTTGTGCGGTGAGTTAGCAGGTGCACCGAATTTTATAAATGAACAATGGGGCCAGTCTCATAATCAGGTGACTGATGTACTAAAGTTCAACCCTTAATTTCTCACAGATAGATTTTATTCTAGATGCACCTTTATAACAATAAATAAGAAAGGAAGTAATGTGATCTCATGAAATTATGTAAAACAGCTTGAACATCCAAGGGCATTTCATCATGTCTATGTAATGTCATTTTGAGCTTTTCACGTCATTTACAACCATTGTGGTCCTGGTTAATTTTAGGCAAAGTTTTAGAGGTCGGGGTTATCGGGAAATTCTGTAAATTATTCACACACTATTTGGTGATAACAGGCTGCAGGACGAGACTAAATGTATTTGCCCACATTGTGAACAGATAGAATACAGCAACAGTTTGAAAAATTTAGGTTGAAAAATATTTCAAATTTAAAAAAGAGAGGGTGAGTGTAAAATCACAAGAAATGGTAGATATCAAGTCGTTGTGACAAGATCAAATGACTAAAGAAGAGTAAAGCTTTTTTAGAATGAAAAGTATTCCCCTACTTCAATGCACAAAGTTGTTGAATTGCTTATGTTTAAATCGAATATTAATTAGGGTATCATCTGCATAATGACGATTTAAAAACACAATTAAGCACGCTGAGTCTCAGGGAAAAAATTGAGTACAAGTCAAATGTTCAGATACAGTTTCTTATTAAGTGTATCCAAACTTTTGACTGGCTCTGTATTTAATAGAAAAACAAATGGGACAATAATTAAGCCGTGTGGTACCCCAGATACAAGAAGCAGGAGGCAATCAGACAAAACTAGTCAGTAATTAAATGCTTGTTTAATCATGTATTTATGTCTGTCTCAGGCTCTCTAAGCGTCTCTCTGTCAGATAAGAAAAACTCCTTGCATTTACCTGTTTACCACACCTTAAGCCTGGCTAGGCCTTAACAATTACGCCCACCATGAAGAGGTAGGCTATTAACACTGAGCTGGGCTGCACTCTGTTTTCACTCCTGCTTTGCTAACAATATTTGACCTTTTCAAGTCCATAGCTTTACCATTGAGGACACCACGTTCACTTGGGGGGGAGTTTAGATTTTATTGTGAATGGATATTTTATAGCCTGATTCCAGGATTTTTACACAATATCAAATTTTAATTTGTGAATTTTTAGGTAATTAAATTTAAAAAAATGATCAATTCCTCTGAATTCCACAGAATGTTATTCTTATATCATGTAGAATAGTTTGAAACAGCATTTCCACATAAATTGGGAAAAATAGATGAATAAATAAAATCCTGGCTTCCACCAGAATCTCTCACCCATTCATCTTGTTACAGTGCAATCAAGAAACTTATCATTTATTAATGATCATATAGATCTCAGCTTTTACTGTAAATGAAAAATCCACAATTTTGAGATTTCTCTCCAAAACAGAGCCAGGAGCGTCCAGCTGCTCAGCAACAGCACTTTAGTCTGCAGGTACAGAAGAGGATCCCTTCTATTATTCAATCTATTAGTTATGACTGAGGTTTAATTCTGGTCTCCAGCCCCTCTTCGCTCTAAGTTAACGCCATCTCTGCTTTGCTATAAAGAGATCTAGTGGGAAACGGAAAACTTTTTATATTCATGAGGAGTCTTAATTGATCTTAATTAATAAGATCCAGATTTTATAAGTTTAAGTTAAAATACAACCATCTTTACAGCTATAATCTGAGTGTCTTGTGTGTCTTGCAGGTTGCTGAGAGCAGAGACATCTGACTGAAGTTCTGTCATGTGTGCAAAGGAGGAGGACGACCACAGAGCTGTTACATTAATGCAGGACTCTTTAATGAACGCACGCAATCTATAATATTTCAAATATAAATATTCTGATCTGTTACAGTTTTAATCGCTTCCATTGCAGAAGGAAAGACAATGGCACATTTCTGTGTTCATAAGAAATAGATTTGAGAAACATTTAATGATATTGGAGGTTATGTAAATTTGTAAAGAATAAAGGTGTTGATTCTTAATTATTGACAACGTGTGATTTATTATGCAGCAGAAAAGACCTAAAGAGACTTCATCTGAGAGTGAGAGGTTCAGGTAACTCGCAGCATCAGTGTCTATTTTAAGAGGTGGAGTCTGAAAAGTGGTTAAAGTGGCCGCACTGTGTGACAATAGATGTCTTTGTCAGAGTGGTTACTTGGTTAAAATAAACATGAGTATATGGTGTGATATGAGGCTGTTTTACTGCAGAGGTGGGACTTGATCAGGAGTGAGTGGAGCTTTCTCCATAAAGATGATGATAATTCCCTCGTCCCGAGGTCTCTGGTTGTTTTTAATGTGTTTTTGGTTAGAAGGTCTGTGTTTAACACAAGCTCAAGACGTTTTCATGTTTTATTCTACAACATGAAAAACATCAACCAAGTGATACCAACATGTGGGTTAGCCTACAACAATACATCATCCCTGCGGCACTCTTTTCAAACAAGAATATCTAACATTGCTGGTTATGACAGTAACAGTAAGTTACTAATAATATTATTTATTTGTATGTTAGTTCACTACAGAGCTAAAAGCATCCTGGTGTCCTGATGTTGGTTTCCCAGTTTCCTCTTTGGCATTCTTGTTTTTCAGCTTATTTGCTAAAATAAGCTCCTGTGGCGCCACCTGGTGAGACTGTAGATATAATGTTTTACTGTTCGTATGATCTAAATTCAGAGCCTCTCTCAGAAACCTCAAACCTGCAGTTGCTTTAGTCACCAGACGACACACAGGAAGAGGAGGTTCTTACTTATTATGTCTTATTTTAGTGTGATGCTCAGTCAGTCAGCAGCAAGACAACATGGAGGTCACAGCTCTCGGCTTC
>NW_019520222.1:0-4364 GCF_002814215.2 Seriola lalandi dorsalis
CACAACACCTGCACAACACCTGCACAGCACCAGCACCTGCACAACACAACACCTGTACAACCCCTGTAGAACATCGGCTTCCACCTGTCAGGCAGCTTGTCCACTCAGGCCTCGATATTCTCCACCAATCACGAGCGTCGGTTTAACATCGTTAGATCCAAGTCTCTTCGTCTCTGGTTGATTATTAAATTTATTTGACTTTGTTTGAATAAATAAATCGTCAGTGGATCAAACAGACGAGGCCTGAGGTTCATGAAGGCACCACATCTCTAATAAATAAAAGATCAGCTGCTCAGATCAGATCTGACTTTTAGACTAAATATCTTAAAATTGAGTTTAAAAAAAAAAAGTGAAATAAAAAGACAAACTAAACAGATTTGAAAACAACGTTTGAAATAAGAAGAAAAATGTTCATCAATAAAGAAATCAGAGTTGGTTTTAGATTCAACAGTTTTTTAAAAGTTTATAGAAAAGATTTGATGGATAAACAATTAAGGATTTCAGTGTTTCCATCACGACCACACAGACTAAAGATGTTAAATGTTGGATGAATGAACGCTGAAGTTTTTAAAAGCGTCTAATCGGCCCGAGAGACGAAGTGAGACGAGTTTTAATATTTGTAAAAACAGGTGAAATAACGTTTCTGTTTGTAGAAAAAATTAAAAAAAAACTATTTGATAAGTACGTTGAACTTTTATTAAATGGATCCTTGTCTGAACTGAACTCAGAGAAACGTCATGAAGGACTTTGAAATGTTGTTTCTTCAGTAATGTAAATATTTACAAACGATGTTTGAAATGCAAAACGTGTTTAACACTGGAGGAAAGATGAAAGAGTCTGAAGAAGCAGGTGGAGGTGGGCGGAGTCAGGAGGAGTAGGAGGGGTTCAATCCCCTGAGTATGATGTAACCAGTGTTTTTGTTTTGTTTTTTACATTTTATAAATAATATATTTGTGTTTTTATTTAAGTTTTAGCTCACTTTTTATTTATTTATTTATTTTTTTGGTTTATTTTTAAACATTTCATAAGGTTTAGTTTTTATTTTCTTTATTTTTCAGCTTTGAGGTTATTAATTATTCAGCATTTTAAATTTCAGGTTAAATGTTAGGTGATTTTTACTTTTCAGGTTATTTGTTTTTTTATAATTTTTGTTTTTAATTTTTAAATGGACTTTTTTGAGTCATGAAGAAGTTCGATTTGGTATTTGATATAAATTCATCTTTGTCACTGTGAATAAAACTTTCTCTAATTTACAGGTGATTTACACTTTTCTACAATATTTACATTAATGAATTAATAATGAGCAACAAATAAATAAATGAAACACGGAGAGATCAGATCTTAGAGAGATGAAAATATAATTTAATAATTTAGAGAAACAGGTTAAAAAAAAGAAAAATGTTCCACCTGTGTTTTCTGGCGGTGGCGCCCCCCGGTGGCCACGAGGCTGCCAGCAGTTTGTACCTGAAGTGATCCCGTTTCTCTCCGTCCTCAGATCAACTTCGCCTCCCGAGGAAACGCCGCCCTCATCCTCTCCATCGACAACGCCAAACTGGCCACCGACGACTTCAAAGTCAAGTGAGTTCACGATAATCCGGTTCAGTCTCAGTCCCGCCAGGACCCGAATCCGCCTTGAACTCATGACCGTGTTGTTCCAGGTACGACAACGAGCTGGTGATGCGTCAGTCGGTGGAGGCCGACATCGGTGGTCTGAGGAGGGTCCTGGACCAGCTGAGCCTGAGCCGCAGCGACCTGGAGATGCAGGTGCAGAGCTTCAAGGATGAGCTGATCCAGCTGAAGAGGAACCACGAGGAGGTGAGACCAGAACCAGAACCAGAACCAGATCAGGTAAAATATGAGACAGGTAAAGACTCACAGGTGTGCCCCCCCCCCCCCTGCAGGATCTGCTGGCTATGCGGGCTCAGATGGGAGGCCAGGTGAACGTGGAGGTGGACGCCGCTCCTCAGGAGGACCTGTCCGCCGTCATGGCCGGAATCAGAGACCACTACGAGAACGTCGCCTCCAAGAACCGCAGAGACCTGGAGACCTGGTTCCAGTCCAAGGTGAGACCACAGACACCTGTCCCCTCATGAAGACACACACCTGAACGTCACATCAGTCAAAGAAACGCAGCAAATCTTCACCTTTTAAATCTGCAACTCGACTTTTTATCACATTTAAAAAGGTTTTCTTCTTCACGCTGAGTCAAAGCTTCAGACTCAAAGTTCATTCTGTGGAGGAAGATCATGTGACGTGACTGAAAGCTCCAGAACAGCTACAACAGTCACACAATCTGTACATTCGTAGATGGATACTGTTCCAGGATGTGTTTTTAAATCTGCATTGATCTGATTTCCTGATGTCCTGATATCTGATCAATAATCATATTGATCCACAGACGGTGGAGCTGAGCAAAGAGGTGGCCGTGAGCACCGAGACTCTGCAGTCGTCCAAGTCCGAGGTCGGAGAGATCCGACGAACTCTTCAGACTCTGGAGATCAAACTCCAGGCTCAGATCAGCAAGGTGAGAAAACTCAATCAAAAATCAATCAACTATTGATTAATATCAATTCATTCATTCACGGTTCATTTCTGATATTTGATCCTGTTGATTTCAGCTCAGGATTAAAAGTGTTTTTCTGGCAGTAAAAACCTCTGTATTCCTCTGACTGCCCCCCCACAGAGAGGAGCTCTGGAGGGGGCTCTGACTGAGACCAAGAGCCGGTACGCCGCCATGCTGGGGGGTTTCCAGAGGCAGGTGGGGGGTCTGGAGGAGCAGCTGGCCCAGCTCCGGGCCGACCTGGAAGGTCAGGGCATCCTGTATGCCGAGCTGCTGGACATCAAGACGCGACTGGAGCTGGAGATCGCCGAGTACAGGAGGCTGCTGGACGGAGAGACGGAGAGGTGCGTCCATCCTCCTCCTCATCCCTCCATCTATATCTATATCTATATCTATATCTATATCTATATCTATGGAGATGGTCCAGATCTATAGAATCCGTCTATATTTACTCATAGTTACAAACTACTTTTAACAGTTTAATATTAAAACAGATGCTCAACTTCAAATATCCAGTAATACAAGATATTATTAATAATACGTCTGTGAAATGAGCTTTTCTGAAATATTACAGTTTTATTTTAATGCAGGTCTTTTACTTATAATGGAGTATTTCATATTATTTTTACGTAATTAGACTGTAAATATTTTGACCTCCACATCGGCCTTTAAACAACTCTTCCTGTCACAGTGAGACAGTTTCTTCATTTTGGAAAAAAATGAATGATAATAAATCTAAATATGAATATACTGATCTCTCTCTCTCTCTCTCAGACCCAGCATCACCACTAAGACCACCCGGGTGGTGACCATCGTGCAGGAAGTGGACGCTGATGGAAACGTGGTGATGACCAGCACCAGTTAGACCAGACATCAAACCAGTAACACCAGTCACAGTCTGTCACTGGAAACTGTCGCTGCTGATGGACAATCTGAAATAAACACGTCCAATCTGAGGCTCCTGTGCTTTTACTTCACTGATCAGCTGTTCACTTTACTTTGTTGAAATAAATTTCAGAAAGAAGCAGTTTGATTCATGTTGAATGAAATTATTTTATCTGCTCTGACGATATTGTCATTTAGTAAAAGTAAAATATTAACATTTTATCGGCTGTTGCTGTGAAATATTTTGATCAGTTATAGATTTTCTATCAGTAACAGAAAAACAATTACAAATATGAAAAGAAAGAGAGAAAAAAGAAAAATGAAATAAAACAAAAAATGAGAGAGAAACAATGATAATCATAGAACAGAAAAAACACACAAAAATAAAAAGTCAAAATAAAGTAGGAAAATTAAAACAAATGCAAAAAAGAAAAATGAAATAAAAACAAATATGTAAATATAAATATGTAAATAAGATAAAAACAGAAAAAAATTTAATGAAAAATAAAAATAAATAAAAAGGAAAAGAATTGTACTATTATTACTATTATTATTATTATTAAACGGTGAAGTAAAAATGAGAAAAAATAAGAATAAAGAAAAGAAGGAAAACAGCAGTGTAGGAGAAATTAAACAAAATAAATATGAATAAAAAAATCAATGACATTATTGATATTTTATTCATTATTATTCATAATTACATTGTTATTATTATATAATGATTAACTTCAAAAACAACAAATAAAAAACAAGAAAAGAAGAAAGGAACAAAGATGAAAATATTTGTTTTAAAATGACAAATAAATAAAAAGTTTCAAAAGCAGACTTCTGGTGTTTCATGGTCGCGGAGCGCAGATGTAGAAAACGTCCAAACTGTCCAGGTTTAAATCTTATGACACAAAAATAAAATGAAATCCTG
>NW_019520223.1:0-4203 GCF_002814215.2 Seriola lalandi dorsalis
AGTATAGTAAGGCAAAAAAACGGAAAAAAACGTCATAGTATAGTAAGGCAAAAAAATGTCAAAAAATGCCATAGTATAGTTAGGCAATAAAATGTCAAAAAACGTCACAGTATATCATGGCAAAAAAAGTCATAGTATAATAACACATAAAAACAGAAAAAAACGTCATAGTATAGTAAGGCAAAAAAACGGAAAAAAACGTCATAGTATAGTAAGGCAATAAAATGTCAAAAAACGTCACTGTATATTATGGCAAAAAAAGTCATAGTATAATAAGGCATAAAAACTGAAAAAAAAACTCATAGTATAGTAAGGCAAAAAAATGTCAAAAAAACGTCATAGTATAGTAAGGCAAAAACATCATAGTATAGTACGGCAAAAAAGTCATAGTATGATGAGGCATAAAAAACGAAAAAAACGTTATAGTATAGTAAGGCAAAAAAAACGAAAAAAACGTCATAGTATAGTAAGGCAAAAAAACGGAAAAAAACGCCATAGTATAGTTAGGCAATAAAATGTCAAAAAACATCACAGTATAGCATGGCAAAAAAAGTCATAGTATAATAACACATAAAAACAGAAAAAAACGTCATAGTATAGTAAGGCAAAAAAACGGAAAAAAACGTCATAGTATAGTAAGGCAAAAAAATGTTAAAAAAACGTCATTGTATAGTAAGGCAAAAAACGTCATAGTATAGTAAGGAAAAAAAAAAATCAAAAAACGTCATAGCATAGTAAGGCAAAAACGTCATAGTATAGTATGGCAAAAAAGTCATAGTATGATGAGGCATAAAAACCGAAAAAAACATTATAGTATAGTAAGGCAAAAAAACGGAAAAAAACGTCATAGTATAGTAAGGCAATAAAATGTCAAAAAACGTCACAGTATATTATGGCAAAAAAAAGTCATAGTATAATAAGGCATAAAAACTGAAAAAAAACGTCAGTATAATAAGGCATAAAAACTGAAAGAAAACGTCATAGTATAGTAAGGCAAAAAAATGTCAAAAAACGCCATAGTATAGTAAGGCACGAAAATGTCATAGTATAGTGAGGCAAAAAAAATGTCAAAAAAACGTCATTGTATAGTAAGGCAAAAAAACGTCATTGTTTAGTAGGGCAAAAAAACGTCATTGTATAGTAAGGCAGAAAAACGTCATTGTATAGTAAGGCAAATAACGTCATAGTATAGTAAGGCAAAAAAAAATCAAAAAAAGTCATATTATAGTAAGGCAAAAACGTCAAAGTATAGTATGGCACAAAAAACTCATAGTATAATAAGGCATAAAAACGGAAAAAAAAACGTCATAGTATAGTAAGGCAATAAAACATCATAGTATAGTAAGGCAAAAAATGTCAAAAAACGTCATAGTATAGTATGGCAAAAAAAAGTCATTGTATAATAAGGCATAAAAACTGAAAAAAAACATCATAGTATAGTAAGGCAATTAAACGTCATAGTATAGTAAGGCAAAAAAACAGAAAAAAACGTCATAGTATAGTAAGGCAAAAAAACAGAAAAAAACGTCATAGTATAGTAAGGCATAAAAACTGAAAAAAATGTCATAGTATAGTAAGGCAAAAAAACAGAAAAAAACGTCATAGTATAGTAAGGCATAAAAACCGAAAAAAACGTCATAGTATAGTTAGGCAATAAAATGTCAAAAAATATCATAGTATAGTATGACCAAAAAAAGTCATAGTATAATAAGGCATAAAAACTGAAAAAAAAACCTCATAGTATAGTAAGGCAAAAAAATGTCAAAAAACGTAATAGTATAGTAAGGCAAAAAAATGTAAAAAAAAACGTCATAGTATAGTAAGGCAAAAAAATGTAAAATAAACGTCATAGTATAGTAAGGCAAAAAAACGTCAAAAAACGTCATTGTATGGTAAGGCAAAAAACATCATAGTATAGTAAGGCTAAAAATTTTAAAAAAACGTCATTGTATAGTAAGGCAAAAAACGTCATAGTATAGTGAGGCAAAAAAAATGTCAAAAAAACGTCATTGTATAGTAAGGCAAAAAAAATGTCAAAAAAACGTCATTGTATAGTAAGGCAAAAAAACGTCATTGTTTAGTAGGGCAAAAAAACGTCATTGTATAGTATGGCAAAAAAACGTCATTGTATAGTAAGGCAAATAACGTCATAGTATAGTAAGGCAAAAAAAATCAAAAAAAGTCATATTATAGTAAGGCAAAAACGTCATAGTATAGTATGGCACAAAAAACTCATAGTATAATAAGGCATAAAAACGGAAAAAAAAAACGTCATAGTATAGTAAGGCAATAAAACATCATAGTATAGTGTGGCAAAAAAAAGTTAAAGAAACGTCATAGTATAGTAAGGCAAAGAAAAGTCAAAAAAAGTCATAGTATAGTACGGTAAAAAGTGTCAAAAAACATCATAGTATAGTATGGCAAAAAAAGTTATAGTATGATAAGGCAAAAAAACGTCATAGTATAGTAAGGAAAAAAAATGTCAAAAAACATCATAGTATAGTAAGGCAAAAAAAAGTTAAAGAAACGTCATAGTATAGTAAGGCAAAAAAAAAGTCAAAAAAAGTCATAGTATAGTAAGGTAAAAAGTGTCAAAAAACATCATAGTATAGTATGGCAAAAAAAGTTATAGTATGATAAGGCAAAAAAACAGAAAAAAACGTCATAGTATAGTAAGGCAAAAAAACAGAAAAAAACGTCATAGTATAGTAAGGCAAAAAAAAAGTCAAAAAAAGTCATAGTATAGTAAGGTAAAAAGTGTCAAAAAACATCATAGTATAGTATGGCAAAAAAAGTCATAGTATGATAAGGCAAAAAAATGTCAAAAAAACGTCATTGTATAGTAAGGCAAAAAACGTCATAGTATAGTAAGGCAAAAAAAACTCATAGTATAATAAGGCATAAAAACGGGAAAAAAACGTCATAGTATAGTAAGGCAAAAAAATGTCAAAAAACGTCATAGTATAGTATGGCAAAAAAAAAGTCATTGTATAATAAGGCATAAAAACTGAAAAAAAACATCATAGTATAGTAAGGCAATAAAACGTCATAGTATGATAAGGCAAAAAAACAGAAAAAAACATCATAGTATAGTAAGGAAAAAAAGATGTCAAAAAACGTCATAGTATAGTAAGGCAAAAAAAAGGTAAAGAAACGTCATAGTATAGTAAGGCAAAAGAAAAGTCAAAAAAAGTCATAGTATAGTAAGGTAAAAAGTGTCAAAAAACATCATAGTATAGTATGGCAAAAAAAGTTATATTATGATAAGGCAAAAAAACAGAAAAAAACGTCATAGTATAGTAAGGCATAAAAACCGAAAAAAACGTCATAGTATAGTAAGGCAAAAAAACAGAAAAAAAAGTCATAGTATGATAAGGCATAGAAACCGAAAAAAATGTCTTAGTATAGTAAGGCATAAAAACGTCAAATAACGTCACAATATAGTAAGGCATAAAAATGTAAAAAAACGTCTCAGTATATTAAGGCATAAAAACGTCAAAAAATGTCATAGTATAGTAAAAATAAAAGTTTCAAATAAATTCTTTTTATTTTTTTCATTCATAGTATAGTAAGATATAAAAACATCAAACAACACAACAAATTAGAGAATGGACACAACAGGTTGATCAGAATATTTATTATAAAAACGCATAAACCAAGGAGGCAAATACAAATATTGAGTGTGTCAGTCAGTAATATCAGTGATGTAAATGTGTATGTGTGAATATAATGTATTGTGGGATGTTGTGAAGCAAAACGAAAACAAAAGCAAAACAGAAGAAAACGTGTTGACGCTGGCAGGGATGAGTCCACGTGATCCAAGTCATGCTGTTGTGATCACCTCCTTCTGTTCAACAAGCACAGCAACTGTCCACAACAAGTTCATTTAAGCAAGGACTGTCACACGTTATAAAAATGTCATAGTATCATGTTAGAAAAAATGTCATAGTATAGTAAGGCAATAAAACGTCATAGTATAGTAAGGCAAAAAACCGGAAAAAAACGTCATAGTATAGTAAGGCAAAAAAAAAGTCAAAAAAAGTCATAGTATAGTAAGGTAAAAAGTGTCAAAAAACATCATAGTATAGTATGGCAAAAAAAAGTAATTGTATAATAAGGCATAAAAACTGAAAAAAAACATCATAGTATAGTAAGGCAATAAAACGTCATAGTATAGTAAGGCAAAAAAACGGAAAAAAACGT
>NW_019520223.1:4223-7907 GCF_002814215.2 Seriola lalandi dorsalis
ATGTTGTGAAGCAAAACGAAAACAAAAGCAAAACAGAAGAAAACGTGTTGACGCTGGCAGGGATGAGTCCACGTGATCCAAGTCATGCTGTTGTGATCACCTCCTTCTGTTCAACAAGCACAACTGTCCACGACAAGTTCATTTAAGCAAGGACTGTCACACGATATAAAAATGTCATAGTATCATGTTAGAAAAATGTCATTTCAACATCGTCTCTTTATTACATTCACAACTGAGTTGTTTTTGAAAGGTTCTTGTGAAATCTTTTCTATTTTTCTGAATTGTATCTCTTCAAATGACAATAGAAAACTCTTGTTAAAGTGCTCACCTTGAAGAAACGGTGGTAACATGGAAGTAAAAGCTTTGTTTTTTTTTTTTTGTTTTATTTTTAAAACAAATGGAACCATTGACTGTGTTATTTTTACATGTCATGTTGTTCATCAGCCTTTAAAAAATAAATTCAAGGTAGAATCATTAGAAACTTTTCAGTTTAATATATTAGAAAATATTTTTGTCAACATATTTAAGTCTGAAGTTTCTCAATAATTAATAATAAAAAAAAAAAAATCCAGTAATTGTGGGTCTGTAGTGTTAAACTGACTGAAGGTCACGAAGCCTCTTCACTGTAAAATTCACACGCTGACGTTCTGTTCAACTCCGGCACATTTTTATTGTAATGTTCTGAAAGTCTTAAAACTTATGTTTTGTTGAACACTAACACAACACTGACTAAAAACAAACAAACAAACAAACAAAAAAAACAAACAGTACCTAATGTGGATCCTTGTGGATTAAAGGCTGATGTCTGATCTATGTGTAAAGTTCTGTTCTGGTTCAGCAAATGCACCAACAAAGAAAATATAAAAATAAAAAAGTATTCAGAGTTCATCTGTCCACGTCATTACAAGTCTCAGACCAACAGACAAAATCTTCCACATTTTCTTATCAAACTCTGACAGAAAAACTTTTGTTAACTTTGAATGATAAAACGTCTGATTTTGGTTAATTAATCTAGTGAATTAAATATGTAACAAATAAAAGCTTGAGTCTTGTTATAAATCAGTCCACAGTGAAGAAACATCAGAGAAACTTTAGTGCGAACAGTATTAAAAATATTCATATCATCATATTGACCAACCAATGTGCTCAGGAGGTTTTCTGACAGTCTGACCTTTAGATTTAGATTCAGAAAGAAAATGGTTCAGTCCTCTGAGAAACAGATTTCATGGACGTCTGGTCAGAAGTTTCTCACTTTGAAAGGTTTGGAAAAACAGGAGGATCGACAGACAATAAAACACAAATAGAAAAAAAATGTAAAAATAGAAAAAATAAAATGTCCATTCCCAGAGGACGAGTGAGAGTCTGGATCCAGGTCTGTGACGTGTTGGTCTGCTGGTTCAGGGCGTTACCTGTCCAGGTGGGCAGCGGGAGCCGAACACCGCGTGGAAGTGTTCGATGAGGAGCTCGGTGAAGATGTTGATGGGCGTCAGAGCGGAGAGAGAGATCGACCCGTGGCGAGGCCAAACCAGGTTCACCCCGAACACACAGGCCAGGTTAGACGGACTCATCTTGTTCACAATGCTCTCCGTAGACACCTGAGACGACCAATCAGAGAGGGTTTCATGATTTAACTACACTGAGACGACCAATCAGAGCGGGTGTGAACTGGTTTCTCTGGTTTGAACACGACTGACTCACCATGTGGAGGAAACACAGCAGGTACTTCACCACGATGAAGTTATGCTCGGGAAGACTCTCCATGATCTGTTTACACCTGGTCGCACGGAGACTGCTCTCCACACCTGAGACAAGACAAACCATCAGTCACGGTGGGAAACGTTCATCATCATCATCCTCCTCCTCCTCCTCCTCCTCCTCGTGTGTGCAGGACTCACTGAGGATCTCCTGGACCTGGTTGTAGACTCTGAAGGTGAGCAGAGGTTCAGGCAGCTCTCTGAGAAACGTCTTCAGGATCACGGCGGGAACGTGGACGTCACCGACCTCATCGAAGTTCACAGGCTTCCCTGAAACAAAATACACAAAATGAGCTTTATTTAAAGCAGGTTTCATTAACGAGTTTACACAGCGAAACATGAAATTATAACAAAGATCAAAGACAAACACACAGTTCTTTTTTAACTGAAGAGAAGCTTAAATTTGTCCTGAAGTTGATTCGACAACAAAAGTCATAAAGTCACAGGTTTGATCTGAGTTTTAATGTTTAGTTTTAACTAGTGACAGTTTATTTTTTCTAACATTTGTTCAGCAACTTCTGTAAACTATAAACTGAAGCATCTGAGCTTATTAAACTGTTCAGACAAAATAAGCAGTTGTTCACTTTTAATCTTGTTCTGATGAAACTATGAGGTTTTGGATCAAACAACAGACGAATGGAGTAGAAGTGGATTATTCTGCCTCGGTTGGGTCAGGTCTGTATTTGGACTCTTAATTGAATCTGATTGGATGAGGACAGATCTCCTCGTCCTAGAGTCCAGTCAGGATTAACGTCAGTTTTGCTGTTGAGTTTAACTTTGTGGCGTCAGATGGAGACAGAACTCACCCAGACGTCCAGTGATTTATTGTCATGAATGTAAAACGATAATTGGTCTTTTCACTTCGGCTGAAACAAACAGAGACTCGTCTCCTCTGTGTCTTCTCTCTAACGAGCTCCACAGTTTCCATCAGTGTTTTTCAGAAACGTTGTGACTGTTTTGGATCCAAGATTCAAGTTTACAGTTTGAAACTCAGAGGTTTGGTGGATTCCTTTAAACCTGCACCAGGGTTGGTCCTGGTCCAACCATAATTGGACTATAATTGGACCGAGTCCAGGACACATCTAATGGTCTCTCCTCTCTCCAGCTGAAACGACACAAACAGAAGTCCTGTCCTCCGTGTGTGAGACCGAGCTCTAATGAAGTCGACTGAACGGACCCTGACTCGGCCGACAGTCTGATGCTATCTGAGCTGCTGCGCACGCTTTATTGATCTCCACTTCCTGGTGCTGCCAGATAAAAAGAGAGACCCCACTCACCCAGGTTATAGAGTTTCTGGACGTCCTTGATGAGCTGAACTCGAGCCGAACGCCTGAAGAGTCCCTCGGTCCTCAGACCTGACACAGAGATCTGAGTCAGAGACGAACACTACGACTCCAAGCACAGAACAGTCAACACAAACTGAAGGAAGCTGCAACATGAAACCATGGAAACCACCAGAGGAACGATGGTCAGCGCAGGGAGAGTCTGCAGTTTGTTACCTGCTGCAGGTGAGAAACAACCTGTCCACCTGCATCGAACTGCCCTGAGTGACACGTTCAACAATTTAAACATCCACGATCCTCCGACTTCATTTGTATTCAGACATAGAAATTAAGAGATGTCATGGGACACAAAACATCTTTTCCAAACTGATCCTGTAAGTTCCTGAGGTAAATTACAGGTAACGAGAACATTTTGTTCATTTAATAACAGCTGGTTGAACACTCACCTTTCTCCTTCAGGTATGTGACGGTCTGATGGATCACAGGTGGGATTATCGCCCCCTTGTTCTTCTCTCTGATGCTGCCAAACAAACAGGTTTGATCGATCGATTGATTGAAACTGTTCAATCGTGTGAATGTATTAGGAGTGAACATCAGTGAACAGACTCACTACTGCAGACTGACACCAAACTGCTGGGTGGGCAGGG
>NW_019520223.1:7953-16573 GCF_002814215.2 Seriola lalandi dorsalis
CGGGGGGGTTTTCACTGAGGCAGGGGGTCCGCCTTTCTGAGCCGCTCGTAACTTTTCATCATGTCTGTGAAAACAACACAAGAACAAATCAGCTGATTAAGTTCATTCAAACAATTAAAATCTATTTATACAGAATGTTTCATACAAAAATACAGACGTGAAAAATCATTTTAGATTTTAAAAACGAATAAAATGAACAGTGAATAAATACTTAACACTGTCAAGTTTAATAAAGTTTATGAAGTCGTTCTGCTTCTTCCTCCATCGTTCAGATCTTTGACGGAGGGTTTGTCAGATTCACTCCAGCTGACACTTCACCAGCTCATAGTTTCCCTCTTTACAAACTCTGTTCTTGGGATCTTTGTGATAAAGGAAAGTTCCTCTCCTGCCGAGCGTCTGGGCGTCTTAAGAAGGAACATGTATAAAACAATCTACAATAAACACATTCACTGTCAGTGGCGTGTACCTGAGGACATCAGGGGGGATGATGAGCTGCTCGTAGTTCAGGTGATCTCTGAGCTCGTCCAGGTAGTTCACATACGTCAGCTTCTTCCCAAACTTGTGGCTGAAGAAGGAGAAGAAGAAGAAGAAACTGTTACTGCACCTGAGGACGGCTCAGACCTGATCCAGCAGGTGAGTCTGAGGTTTTTACCTGATCAGAGGTTTGAAAATGTTCCACACGATTCTGATGAAGTTTGTAGGATGAACGACGAACAGAGTCTTCAGGTTCTTCTTGTATCTGAAACAACAAGAAGACGATCAGTAAAAGTAGAGAAATACAGGAAGGTTCACACGGAGAGCAAATACTTTAGAGCAGCCATTATGATCTCATATCACCTGAATATCTGTTAAAGAATTTGTAAGAAAATTATGACTCAAGAAAAACATAAAATAAAATGCATCTTTGTTCCGTATTTGTTGTATTATTATTATATTATTGTTATATTATTTGTTGTATGTGGAAAAGAAGTGAATTTTTTACCTTGAGATGTCAACATAAAATGTGAGTCAGCTGCTGAAAATGAACTTTTATTTCACTCTTTATAAATCGTTTTGTCACTTTTTGCAACAATGGCGATTAAAAAAACCCAAAATCTGCCACATGATGCGAGAGGTTACCATGACAACCTCAGTTATAAGCGGCGTGGATGGAAAGTGAGGTGACGTACTTCCTGTCGAACTCGCTGTAAGCTTCTCGTAGCCACTTCAGAGACGGTTTGTTGCTGCTCTTCAGACCATGATGGAAGTAAACCAGGATGTAGTCCATCTCCACGTACTGGTCCAAGGTGAACTTCAGGTACCTGCCGCAGGGAGAGGACCAGGTGTTCAACACTTTACTGCGTCAGACATATACGGTATGAACCAGGACGGACTGTGACGTACTCCAGCAGGCGCTGGTGGTTCAGCTGGTGCGACGGAGGCAAACAGCAGCTGCTGAAGATGATCAGCTTCCTGCCGTAGTTGTCGTCGCCTGGAGACAAAACACCAGTTCAGTTTAGCAGAGAAAAAAGAAAGTTTGTTTAAATTCATTTTTCAATGTAAACTGTAATTAAATTAAAACTAACAGAATGAAGTTTGTGTTTTAGATGTGATGAGTTTCTAACAGTAAAGCACAGTATGGAACAATAACATTATTACTAAGGTTCTCGCTATGATTTGATGATATTTTCTTTATTAATAATCTAAAACTTCAGATGTGCCAAAGGAAAGAGGAGAAGTTTTAACCAGAATATTCTTGGAATATGTTTTTGCAAACTGATTAAAATTATGAAGCAATTATCAAAATAGTTGCTGATAAATTTCCTGTAAATCAATCAATCAATCAATTGACTGATCAGTGCAGCTCCAGAACCTGAACCTAGAGACTCGCTGATGTTCAGCAGAATGAGATCAGCTACTGACCAGAGACCTGGATGATGCCGTGTCGAGCCACATCGTAATACGGGTGGGAGGAATCAGAGCTGACGCCGCCGCTCGGAGGAGCTGATGGTCGGTCTGTGACGGACCTCTGAGCCTCCTCATCCTCCTCCTCTTCCTCCTTCTGGAGTTCTGTCAGAGTTAAAGAAAAGACTGAGGTTTAAATTAAAGCTCAGTTAATCCAAGTTTAAATGAATCTTCAGTTAAATCAGGTTGATCCAGGTGTGCAGCAGGTTTAGGTTAAACCTCAGAAGCAGTGCCCCCTACAGGACGTTTGGCAGATTTCTACAGGAAACAGTGACCTGTTCAGACTAAACCACAGACACAAGTCCATTAACACTAACCTCAAAGTATTTCACATTTTTAGATGATGTTTAATGGATTAAAAGTCCACTTTAAAACACAGAGACATAAACAAAAGAAAGAGTGATCTAAGGCAGTGACATCAACTCCACCACAGATTCCTGCTCCACACCACCTACACTCTCTAAATGACTTCCTTATCTGTTCCTAAAAATACTGATTATCAGACAGAGAGAGAGAGAGAGCACTGGAGCAGAGCCAGAGAATGACTGGAAGTGGGAGTCGAGTCTGTGCTTTCTGCAGCTGAGGGAAGTTTTTCTATAAACACACGGAGGCTGCGATAACACGGAGGAAATGACCTGCTCTCAGGGAACGGACAAAACACTGAAGAGAGTTCAGTTCAGAGACGCAGCAGCAGAAGAAAAACTCGACTGAGGCTCAGAGTAGAGTTCAGTTAACATTTTTCTATTTGAGGTGAAGGTGAAGAATAATAAACAAAAAATACAGTCACCATGGAAACAAGTCCCCAAGAGGCCTCTGTAAAAACATGCAAGTGCAAATGTGACTGCACAAAATATTATATAATAAAAGTACAGCTTTAAAATGTAATACAATGTATTATATTTTATATACAGTATGTATATAAAATAAAAGTGCATACATACAGATTTTAAACTAAAACAATGAAAATGCTCATGTCTTATTGTGTCGACCTATTTTTAAGTCAAAAATAGAATCAGTGATTTAAATACACGACCTATAACCCCAACTCGAACCCTAAGCACTTTAACCCAAACCTAACCCTACACAATAAAAGCAGCCGTTGGTTCAGCGGTTGAATGCTTTTAATGTGAAGCTGCAGCAGTAAGAAATGTTTGGAATATAATAACAGGAATTTAATTAAGGCTGCAACTAATCATCATTTTCATTATTGACTCATCAGCTGATTACTTTCTTAATTAATCAATTATTAATCTTGAAACTCCTAAAACCAAAATATGATGAAACAATGTGCATAAATAAATAATTAAATTCATATAAGTTCAGTTTTTTTGGATCACACTGACTCATTATTATAAGATCATCAGTGATCTGTGGTTAGTTTGAAAGTATTTAGTGAACTGGGTGTTTCAGTGTAATTTAAGGAGGGTCTCATCCTGCAGAGTCTTTAACGATGTCCAAATCATTTCCACAGAAAAACACTGAAGTAATTAACAATGTAAACAAGGAAGTGACGGCAGAGAGTTTTAACTGCAGAGTGAAGAGTGAAGCTCAGCACCAGTGTGTTGGTAAATGCTGCTATTTTTATACATCACTATAATAAATTTCAATTAATCAGAATGTTTTTGATAATTAATTATTATTAGAAATTTAAGTCATTTTTTAAAAGCATAAATGTTCCAGGTTTTACAGTGTGAAGATTTTCTGATTTTCTTTTGTGTCATTTTGAATATTTGAGTGTCTGGTATTTTATAAACTGGATTAATCAAGGAAAAGAATCTTCACATTAATCAGTTATGTAAATTATTAGTTGCAGCTGGAAACACGAGTCTTGAATAAAAACCAGAATAAAGTTGAATCTTGATTTGAATAAAAATGATCAAATAATAAGTTACTATTACAACAACATCCAGGATTCGACCGCAGAGATAGTTCGTTCAAGATGGTGAGACACACAGAAGCTCACATGTTAAATTATATCTAATATTGTTTGTATGTTAGTACTACAGACTCCTGTTCTCACACAGATACTGAAGTAAAAACTACTACAAACAGACACGAAACTACTATGAAGAGACACAAAACTACTACAAACAGACACAAAACTACTATGAAGAGACACAAAACTACTACAAACAGACACGAAACTACTACAAACAGACACAAAACTACTACAAACAGACACAAAACTACTATGAAGAGACACAAAACTACTACAAACAGACACAAAACTACTATGAAGAGACACAAAACTACAACAAACAGAAACAAAACTACTATGAAGAGACACAAAACTACTACAAACAGACACAAAACTACTATGAAGAGACACAAAACTACTACAAACAGACACAAAACTACTACGAAGAGACATGAAATGACGACAAAAATGCAAACAGACAAGATGTTTGTGTCAGTGTGAATAAGGATGTCTCGTGCTCAGGTTAAACTCACCTATTTCTGCGAGCTGCTCCAGGTCAGATGATGACGTCATCTCTCTGATGGACGTCAGTCTTCATGGAGGGAAAAGAGAAACATGTCGAATCAACAGGCAGGATTAAAGTCCGGATTAAAGCAGGTGTTTCTGACGTTACAGCGGTTTATCAGCGGGAGAAAGAGACTTTAATAAACTGTAAACTGAGTTAAAACACGAGCTGACAAACACACACCGACACACAGGCTGCTGGGAGTGAAAGCTGCTCGGTACGATGCTGCAATTAGCACCTGAGAACACCTGAGCGGTTAAATTACAGCTGAAAACCCGCGTTTATCACACACGCACGACACAAACACACGGTTATATCTCATCTCTCCACCCGCCGAAGCTTCGTGAGTCATTTACGGAGGTTAACGAGGAGATACGAAGAGGTACGAAGCGGGAAAACACTCACCTGTAACTGTAGCTGAGCTAATGGCTAGTATTAATAAACACGAGGGAAAGTAGATCCAAACTTCCTCAATCGACCCCGGCTGGATGACGTACTGCGCATGCTCAGTGCAGAGTCACAGAGGTGAATGAAGAACTCACATCTTTTACTCTTTTAATCCATAAGAGGAAGTTTTCAAATAATAAATCATTCTTTCCTGGTTTCATCTCACAAACATTTAACATTCTACCTTAAATTTACTTTATGTTTGTTTTAAATATATTTTTTAAAGTTTCCTTTTGTTCTTAAACTGTATATTTATTTACACATCTGCTTGGCCTGATAAACTATTAACTGTGTCCATTCCTGTTAATTTATTTATAATGTTCCTACACATTTACACTTAAATAAAAACATGTAGAAATACTCTGTAAAATATAAGTAAAATACTGCATTACTTAAGTAAAAGTACAAAAGTATCAGCATCAGAATTTACCAAAAATGTATATATATAATATTTATACTTTCTTATTACTTTTATTTTACCAAAAGTAAAAGCACTCATTACACATGATATATTAATTGCTTCATTAAATTGGTGATTCATTAATGTTTTAATCACTTTAAAGTTGCAGCCAATGAAGGTGGAGTTGATTTTAATTTACTGTTTTCTTCTTGAAGTGCTCAAAACTTTAACTTAAACACACACAATGTAGAAATAGAACATAAATAAGTAAAGTACTACAAAAAAGTAAAAAGTATAAAAAGTATTTGCATCAAAATTCACCAAAATTTTGCTTGTATATATAATATTTATATTTTTATTTTTACTTTTATTTTACCAAGATTTTACCAAAAGTAAAAGCACTCTTTACATCAACACATTACGGAGCATCAATAGAAATGTAACGAGCAGAACTGAGTTACTTTGCACCACCGTTCAGATACGTCTAACATGGACAGTTCAGATCTTCATCTGACTCCAGTTTGTTTATTTCCTGGTTTTATTATTCTGACGACGTCTCACCTGCAGTGACTCAGCTGAAAGAGTGACAGCTCTGTGAAGCGAACACTTCACCTGAGACTCGTCTGTATCAGTGAGCAGCAGAGCTGAAGCTTCACGGCGACTTTAAGATGAAAAACTATGAATTTTATATTAAAAACCTGTTTTTTTCAGGAAAGAAACACAGTGTTTTTTGTTATTTATAAATTGTATTATTTTCCACACAGGTGTATATCCAGCATTCAAATGATAAAATACAAGAGGACAAATATTAATGTAAAGACTATATTTTAAAAAGTGACTAAATGAAACTTTTCAACACACTTACTGTGTGTTGAAAAGTTTCCTTGTAACTTTTGTGCAGGTTTAATAAAAAAAAAAAAAAAAAATAGATACATTTTGTGTTTTTTTTCTACATTGATTCCTTATATTTATTTATATTATTATTTATTTAGGACAGGAGAAGTTGTGCTGATGCATGGGACAGAAAACATTATTAATACCTTTGAAAATCACTATAAAAACAGCAGAAAAAGAAAGATCTTTGTTGGACCTGTTGATGGCTTGATGGATTCTGGACCATCACTCACTGTTATTGTGATTCTCCGGTTACAAAACATCAGTTTAGTGACGGAAATATATATTTTTTCTAATCTGTTAAATTTGGAACAATATGTTTTATAAAATCAAGATAAAATCCTGTTCACTGCTGTAATTATCCACAGAGATGACGCAAATTTCACCTGACTGTCAGGTGACAGTGAGTCTTTCCATCCGCCAGTGAGGATTTATATTTTCTTTACAGTCGGAGAACAGGAGGAAGAAAGTAAAAGGAGATTAGAGAGAGAGAAAATCAGAAGTCACAGGTTCGCTCGTTCTCTCAGCGTCGTGTCTCAGATCAGCTTTCGCTCAAGGCGCAGAGCAAATCTGTTTTCACATCACATTAATGTTCAGATGGAAAAGGTGTGTGACGAGAAAGGAGAATACACAAGGATGAGTTCAGGTCAGGTTGGTGTAAAGTTGTGAAAGCCTGACATCTGCTGGACAGAAGCGAGGCCCTGCAGCAGCTCAGTCTGCCGCCTTCATAAACCCAAACAGCTGCTCCAGCAAACTGTGAGTCTGTATCACATTTCATTTACTACCAGGATTCACCAACTGTCCAAAGAATCTCACACATTTCCAGGAACTCGAGAAAAAAACCTCTGTGTAAAAACTACAGATTTTAACTCTTTAGCTGCTGCATGATGATGTTTGTCGCTAAGAGAATTCATTTGTCACCTCATATATTTTCTATTTTTATAGTTTTTCCTTCAGTTATGCCAGTCATGTTGTTTTTTCACCTGCATTTTCATGCACCTTTCTTTGTTTTAATGGCTTCTTATTAGTAACCAGATATTGGTAAGATAAGAAAAGATGAACCTTTATTGATCCGTCGCGGAAATTCAAATTTGATGCAGCAGCACAAAAGGAAAATGTGATAAGAAATAAAATAAGAATAGAAACAGAGTCTAAAATAAATGAGAGATGAACTAGAGATACATTATACAATAAAATAGATAAATAAATAATAATACATGTAGCATTTGCAACCCTTTGCTCTATATATTTATTATAGGTACTAACACTAAAAAATATGTCTGAGATTTTAGTGTCATTTTGACCTTGAAAACATCTGTTTTATGGTCTATTTAGCAGCTGTTCTGGAGCTTTCAATCACTTCCTTGGTCAAGAGTTGGCATAAAATTATTGTAACACAAATAAATATGATGCGAACAGGATAAACAGGCTAAGACAACTGTCACACACAGTGTAAACCATATCCTGTTGGGATGTATGATGGAGGAGTTTCTGAAAATATGAATAAAACAAGACAAAACAATAAATTAGAAGATAAAACTTTGACCAAAAGTATTGAAAATTGTTACAAGCTAATTGTCCTAGAGGCACAAAATTGTATTTTTTAAGTGAAATCAACATTTTGAATTGAAATCTTGCTCATTATATTCTACTTTATGCTTTATTCTTTAAGTTTTTAATTAGTAATTAGCTTCACGTGTTCACTGTTTTATACTTATATTGTGTGACGTGTTTTTGCTCTGCGTCTATGTTTTGGTGATATGAATATGAATTTTGAACTGAAGTGGCATCAACACCTGATACCTTGCTGTGACTGTCAGAGGGACGAAGGGGAGAATTGGACTTTAATCTGAATACAGCGCTCTGTCAAACTCAAATCTGAAGAGTCTGTGGTTTCTTCAGCTCTGCCGGCTCCTGCTGAGGCGCTGGAGTTTAAAAGAAATCCTGGAGGGAAGGATTTACTCACAAACAAATTTATATGCAAAGCTGTCACACACTCTGTGGGAAGAAATTTCCGAGAAAGAGTCTTTGTCCTTTGGCCCGGAGCTGACGGCGTTTCAGAGACGACCGAACAAAGGCGGGAGTTACATGAGGCAGAAGGAAATCATTCTCACTGAAATCCGAGCAAAGTCAAACAATATAAAGTGAGAGGGTTTTCTCTGGTTAAAAGAGGCAGTTATTAAGCGTTATTTAAAGCTGATTGGGATATAACTGTGTGTCCAACACTCTGACAGGCTGCTACAGCCCCTCTGCTTTTGTCTTTTAAGTCTGATATCTTATTTTATCATCTGATGATATCGAACTGTAATCTTGTGATACAACTCGTCTTATTATCCTGCGATAACAAACATATTAAGTTCTTTATTTTCTTAATCTTCAGATATCAAACATAGGTCTCGGTGTGCCTCAGGAAACGACACTGGGCCCACTGATATTTCCTAAGCTGTCTGAG
>NW_019520223.1:17228-18180 GCF_002814215.2 Seriola lalandi dorsalis
AACATGCATGACAATCCATTTGATAACTGTCAAGATATTTAACTCTGAACCACAGATGTTAACCTCATGGTAGTGCTAGATAAAAAGTCATGGGATCACCAAAGTCATTTGGATTCATCCTCTGGGAACCATGAATATCTGTACAAAATCACTGGCTTACGGCCTGCAGTCTTCATTACACCCCACAAAACGACTGATGAGAGAGATAAGGCTCTTAAAATATAAAAGATGCATCCTCTGAGGACCATGAACATTTACAGTAAATTTGATAAAAATATGGAAACTATTTGCAGAGATAGGTTTTTGTGGATGAGTACTCATCATCACTACACTACTTTTATGATGCATCATTCTCCTTAGTTTTATATGATTTTTTCTTCATTACAGACACCTGAAGTCCATTTGTCTTGTGCAGCAGTTCTCATTTTAACTCTTTAAGGTCAACACATCTTTCATTTTAACTTGTAATCTACAGGACACAACAGATTAGTCCACATTCATGTCTTATCAGCCAACAACAGCAGCATCAGTCCGGCCCGGTGAGTAAACACTTCACATCCAGGCTGCACAACGCTGGGGAAATGGTTTCAGTCCATGAATGAAAACAACTTCAAATCTGCTCTTATCTGCTCCACACAAACACACAACCAGAAAATACACACCACCAGAATATATCTGTAAGCAGTAAACTATAGAAAATAGGGTTTTGATATGGTATTCTGTGATTATGCAAATTGAGAGAGTACACAGGGACTATTTGACCCAAATATGGAAGAGAATAATGATGAGCTTAATCACAGGCAGAAGATACTTGACACCTCCACATGCTGTATGACTGAGTTTATAACTGGAAGATAGATTATAAATACCAACTAATCTAAATATAGTCAGAGGAAAAAAGGGGATTTACTGACTGTCACAGGAGCTGCAGGGGGTCGACCGTTCAGTTTAA